>NC_068983.1:589139-594430 GCF_001194135.2 Octopus bimaculoides | reverse complement strand
TATATATATATATATATATATATGGGGAGAGAGAGAGAAACAAGCAGATATTTCAATCAAAAATATTTCGAAACTATACGTTGTTTATATCGGTATTGTCTGCCTAATTGTCGAGGATGTGTCATCTGGTTATTTTATAAAGAAATTTCTGAAGAACGAAAGTTAGTTGGTGCTGGGAAACACAATTGCTGATTCCCGGACGATTCAAAAAACGCAGTTGAACTATCGGTTAACATTGTCAGATTTAATCAATATTACACACATCGTAGTAGAATATGTTGTAATAGTTTTTGTTTGCTTTCCTTTAGTTTAGGAAAAGAATATTGATACAAGTTTTAGAAAGGAGATATCATTTGAAAAATAATTAATTAGGCCTTCATTATTAATAACTTGTTATCCCCAGTAGAGTTAACTATAATCAAGAAATACAATATGATGATATAATTAGTCTTGCCGAATACTTCGTCTTTCTCAAAATCACTAATGTTTGCAATAAAATGTTTCCTATGAGAAAATATATTTGCACTCCTAATTTCTCTAAACATTTTTATAGTTTGATTTCTGTTGAAATCAATAGAAAATCGATAATGTTCTCATATAAATTTGGTAGAATGTTTATATTAACTTCGCTACAAACATCATCATATATATATATATATATACTTTATTGTTTAACACGTGAGACACAGTATTTATTAAGTTCTGCTTCAATTGTAGTTTTCTTTCAGTTTTGTCCTCAACATATTTTACATTGCTTCATTCTTCAATTTTCCTTTTGAATGTCAGGGTGACACAAACTTTATTCAAACTTCTGTCACATTTTCGTTGACTCGTCGACATCTGCTCGGTAGTTCGGGTGAATGGTTACCTATCGGAATTATTCAGTATCATGTGTTCGGTCCGTTAAGGGTGTCCCTTCTTGTCTCTTCTGTATGGGATGGCTCTAGAGCCACCACTGCAGAAATTGGAGGCATTCAGAGGCATCCCGCGCGAACAAGAACGGGGGAGAACCGTGTCGGCGTACGCGGACAACGTCACCGTCATAGTGTCGAACCCCAAGCACCAAAACATGGTTGGCACTGCTCTGAAAGAATACGAGGCGGTGACAGGAGTAAACATTGACCAGGAGAAGTCAGTGGGTGGGCAACTCGGCACCTGGAGAGGCAGGTCCATGTCTTCCAGCAGTGTCGTGGGACACTGGACGGAAAGACTCGTTAAATTACTCGGGGTCTGGTGCGGTCCAGATCTCCAGGTGGAGAAGAGCTGGGACGAGGTGGCGAGCAGGGTGGCAATTCTCATCCAGAAGTAGGCAGAAAGAAGGCTATCCCTGAAAGGTCGGGTGGAGGCGGCGAATGCATACATCGCATCCCTCATCTACTACCACCTCACTATCTTGCCCTGCTCCGGTTAGAGTCTGACCAAACTGGAGCGCCTACTATTCTGCTTTCTGTGCTCAGGCGCTCCATTTGCTATCAACACCCTCTAAATGGAGTACTGGGCATGCCGTGGCTATTGATGCGCAGACATGCGCTGAGGCTGTGGTACCTCTAGGGATTCCTAGACGGTGAGCAGATGCGGTTGCCGTTTGTCAGATGCGATTTTCCACAGCTTGCTTCATTGACTGAGCTGTAGTCCAAGATCAGGCGTAGACCGAGGAAAGGCGCCTGGCACCGGGAGTGTCGTCAGGCTCTCACATTCCTCTGTCTGTTGGGCAAGGCGGTCGGTGGAAATTCCCTATGGCGTTCTATAGAAGTTTAGCGGTTTGTAAGTACAACTTTTTTCTCTGGGTGTCGACAAGAACGAGCTGGTATGTTCCGGAGAACTTTCGGGCCGGAGTGTATGAATAATTTCCAGAAATCCTTGGCCTGGCAGTGCTACCGAGGGAATGAGAGTGCAGTCAGCAGACTTTGCCCGAGATGCGCGCAGAGCGACGAAACTGTTCTGAATGCTCTCGTCCAGTGCCCGAGTATTTCTAAGTTGTGGGTTTATGTCGAACACCTGCTGCCGCGTGTAAGACGAATCCGGCTATCAGCTAAGTCCACTGTGAGGGTAGCTCCACTGCCTTCCTTTGGCTGGGAAGGACAGGCTGATTATCTATACCTGTGCACTTAGAGAAAGAAGATGTGGGGAGGACTAGGTTGAAAGAGCTGAAGATAGATACTTTCCTCTTTGGGCTTGAAAAGGGGAGGTAAGGTGGAGAGGGAAATTCTCCCCCCCCCCCACTCTCCAACAATTTTGCTAAAAGGTGAGTGAACGTTGCAAGAATGGCCCAAGCAAATGGACCTACTCTAAGCATGCGCCTGCAGACAAAATGGAAAGGGCACATACCCGGGTGGTCAGACCTATTGTGGACTTGTGGGGTTTTCATGTGCAATCCTAAGAGGTTTCCCTCTCTTGGAGAATCTTTAATTTTATTTGATAATATTCGACTTTTCTTTCTTCCTTATCGCATACCTTGTTATCAGCTGGGCATGCTATATCTATGATCCAGCATAGTTTGTTTTCTTTCTCAGTTAAGATTATGTCTGGCTTCCTGTTCTCTATCTCATGGTCGCACGGAATCATAAAATCCCATAGGATCTTTGCATTTCTATTTTCGATGATG
The DNA here is from genome assembly GCF_001194135.2 of Octopus bimaculoides. NCBI lineage: Eukaryota > Metazoa > Mollusca > Cephalopoda > Octopoda > Octopodidae > Octopus > Octopus bimaculoides. Next base: position 591,825 of record NC_068983.1, on the reverse strand, counting down.
CCTTCGGGCTTATGTTCGTGCCAATTTTTTGCTCTGTCAAGTCCATACTTGTTGTAAAGTGTCCAATGGACAAGCCTTGCTATATTGTCGAGGCGTCTCTTATATTCCTTCTGGGCTCGTGGCGTACATTGGCTGGTAATATGCCATACAGTTTCACCGTTTTGTCCACAGATTCTTCACTTATCGCTTTCTGATGTGTTGTCTATTCTGTATTTTATGTAGCTTGTTCTTAGTCCTTGCTCTTGAGCAGCACAGATTAGAGCCTCCGTTTCCGGTTTTAAATCACTTTTAGTCATCCACAGCCATCTTTTTTCTCTGTCTGTCTTATCTTCAACATCCCAATGAAATTATCCATTCATTCTTTTCTTTACCCACCTATTTTCAGTTTCATTCGTTTTCAATTGCTTGTTGTTGTTGTTGTTGTTGTTGTTGTTGTTGTTGTTGTTACATAAAAACTGACAGATTATTTTGCTGGATATGATGGGAAGTGCCACATGTCTACAGCCAACAAACTAAGGTGACACTTGTTTACTGGTCATGCTTCAAGAACCCTGCCAAGAATTCTTGCAGTTCCAAGCAATGCTGGTTTTTGTAGGTGTTCTACTTTTACTCTTGCACCGATCTTTTCCAACCATCTTGGTAGTTGAGTGCTGATACTTCCAAGTGTATTTACTTCAAAGGATAATTCAGAATTCTCTACGTAGGACTAGGAAGACAATTTATGTGGAATATATAACAACTTCGAGTATCTGGACTCTGGGTCACATATAAAATTTAAAAGCAGATTCTCCTTCTAAATAAATGCAGAATTGAACTGCAAGACACAGAATCTAATAAATTGCATAACCTACACCCATTTGCAAAAGACAATTATTTTGGTTGAGGAACCATCTGGCAAATGCCCATGGTGTCATCCAAAATACCTACATGCAATGAATCTACATTTTATTTTCAAATTCTATCAAAATTAAACGTGCAAAAACATATATGTATGAAAAATGGGAAATTTTTTTTCTTTTTTTTTTTAATTTATTTCCCAAAATAAACCAAACCAGGTTACCAATATTATTATTAATAATGTTCTCATTATTGTCACTAACATGATAGGAAAAATCCACTTAAACGACAAACATACCACACAGAGACACACACACACACACACATTTGAAAGCCTTCCGAAACAATTTGAGAGATTCTATTTTCTACAGCTGGGTAACATAACTGACCAAAAACTTTGTCATCCACGCCATAACTGAGAGAAATTTATTGCAATTCATAAAAAATTTGATCTCTTTCACTTCTCATCAATTTCAACCATCTTAGGAAAGCGCCCCTTTCTTTCTTTCTTCCTTCCTTCCTTTCTTTCTTTCATTCATTCATTCTTTCTTTCTGTCTTTCATTTTCACACACACACACGCACGCACACACACACACACACACACACACACACACACACACACACACACACACACACACACACACACACACACACACACACACACACACACATATATATATATATATATATATATATAATACAAAGAATATGTATGCATGTATACCCACATATATGTACATACTTACATCTACATGTGTATATAGATACATATCAGGACGTAGAAAAATGGACTACAGACAACGGAACGAACACATCGGAAAACAGATAGCCACTTGGAATTAATCCTTCGTCAGCTGCCTCTATTCTAACTAGACGTTTCGAAGATAGCATACACGTGTGTGTGTGTGTGTGTGTGTGTGTGTGTGTGTGTGTGTGTGTGTGTGTGTGTAGATGTATATATATCTCATTCTGTATATATTATTTAACATGGCTATACCATAGAAATCCCCAAAACTGTGATATCGTCTTGAAAAAGTATCTCGGACAGATGTATATTGTTGAAAAGCACAGAAGACTATCAGTAGCAGACGGAAAGCGTCCAGCAATGCGATGGAACAGCTAACTCTAGATTTCTGCATCTTTATGCATCATCAGTAGCAACGATCCATTATCAATCTCATTCTTAGACAAGTTTAGCGTCTACTGATATATAACAGCAGCTAATATCTTATATAGGTGTGCGCGCACGTGTGTGCAAGTATATAAAGAGAAAGAGAGAGTTGAAGGAGGGTCTACATTCTCCTTGCTAAAACTGCAAGGTTAAATATTTATGAAAATATAACGTAATAGTGCATAAACTTCCCGTAGATCAAGTTTGAAATTAAATGAATTATTACCAACAGAATTATCTACAATTATTTGAAATACACTATAATTTTTATTTCTTTACTGTTTAATTTTCAGTTATAAATTTCCCAAAGTTCACTATAATGGGAATGGATTGCAGGCAATCAGGTATTTTCCGTGAACAGCATGTACAGTGAACAGGGTTGTTAAAAGTAATTACTGATGCACAAGAATTATCTTTTAAACGTCATCATTGCTCTTATTATCTTGAAAGTGGTTTGTTGCAGCGACCGGCCTCTGCACCTAGCAACATCATTCTTTGAACGATGGTTAAGACATGAACAATAGGTTTTTCAACAGTTGATTACTGTTTTACCAAAACACATTTCCGCAGAGATAACTGAATCCATACATTCTCAATTCACATCTAAATTCACGCACACACATATATAATTGTACATACATATATGTTTATATATATATATATATATATATATATAT
>NC_068983.1:585091-587092 GCF_001194135.2 Octopus bimaculoides | reverse complement strand
AGATAGATAGATAGATAGATAGATAGATAGATAGATAGATAGATAGATAGATAGACAGACAGACAGACAGATAGATAGATAGATAGATAGATAGATAGATAGATAGATAGATAGATAGATAGATGGATAGATAGATAGGCAGATGGATAGATAGATAGATAGATAGATAGATAGATAGATAGATAGATAGATAGATAGATAGATAGATAGATAGATAGATAGATATGCAGGCAGGCAAACAGACAGACAGACAGACAGCTACATAGATGTTTAACTGTATAATAATATCCCAAAATTCACTATTTCAGTTTGATCCATTTGATATTAACATGTCACTGAGTTGCATGGATATTATTTTAGATCAGCGGATATGATATAACATGGTATTTCAGTAAACTTGCCTACACACACATACACTCATGCACAGTAATATTTCAGACAAATGTACATATATATATGTGTGTGTGTTCTTTACTTGTGATCCTATTTCTTCCAAATGGATGAAAACAATGTGAACTGCCGTCCTGCCAATAAAAATGGTGATTTTATTCTATTGAAATATACAGTAACCGTTTCCCTTTTTTTTTCACTCCAATTATTTTCCTGTATTGAGAATATTCTTGCAGAAAATATTCTGATTATAAGATTTTGTGATATAAAATCAAATATTTTCCGAAAGCGTTAAAAAAAAGTACGCAGCTAAAGTTTATTTTTTTATGAGAGTTACAAAGTTATAATTGTAGGAAAATGAAGTGAAGCTATCCACAAGTCGACTTCATTAAAATGATACCACAATATATTTATCGATAAAATGGCTTCTTTTAGAAGTTCTTTGTACATTGAGATGGTAGATTTGAAATTCAGATGAATTCTGTGTTATAATGTCGCCATACCTAACTAATACTGTCCATTTACATATACAAACATTAATTCAAATGTTAAAGTATTGACAAAACTCTGAAATCGTTTTCAAACTGCTAGTTTTATTGATCTGAAATGAAATCTAACTAACATGTTTCAACGATGTCATTACATAGAAGAAAGATTCATTCCTACTATGTAGATATGATGTTAGGTTAGTCTATTGAAATTGGTTAGCAATCAATATTATGTGCTTATAGAATCAAATTTATTCCTTTTATCTCTTCAATATAGGTATTAGTCGGTGTTCTTAGACGTGAATTCTTTCTGCTAAGTTGCTCGACTTCTGAGACAAAGATTCTCTCGTTCAAATCTGATTGCAATCTCCAGCAAACAGCTTGTATTTCGTTCTCAATGAAATAGCAACGATTTCAACAACTAAACACAAAAATAAACATACAGGAATTCAGACAATGGTAAGGTTTAAAAATATACATTGATTTCTTTGCACAGATCTCCTGTTAAACACAAAATTCATAAATAATTTATTTACAATGATACGTCAAGCTATTTACAAATACTCTGTTATTCTCCAGACTAACAAACTAATCTAATAACCGCTTCCTATAGTTGCTTTTTGTGTTGGTTGCAGTGTTTACCTATTATAAAACAGATACTTATCTGATCCAAGTCGAAAATAAATATCTGTCACTGCCTAATAAGTCAAGGTTTATTTTGCTAAGGTGACGAATCGATAACAATCCAATTATTGTCATTATTGATCCCAAAATTGATATAGATTACGTATCAACAGAGTTCGTATATAATGAATCCTCGAATCTCTTGATCACATGCGCTTAGAGTCTGGCTGCACAACAGGAACTGGTCAAAGCAGAAACTACAAACGATTTTTATATCAAGTTTTGTGAACCTTCATCGGAGTCGTTGATTTACTACCAGTTAATTATTGGTTTCACACTTTGGCACAAACCCCTGTGCTCAACTGGTCCTTATCGACTTCGAAAGGATGAAGGGTAAATTCTTTTGCTCTTTGCCTAACACCAAGCCTCGTATATGCACCTCTTATGTTAACTCTCTCTCTCTCTCTCTCTCTCTCTCTCTCTCTCTCTCTCTCTCTCT
>NC_068983.1:581719-585049 GCF_001194135.2 Octopus bimaculoides | reverse complement strand
CTCTCTCTCTCTCTCTCTCTCTCTCTCTCTCTCTCTCTCTCTCTCTCTCTCTCTCTCTCCCTATCTATCTTTCACTCTTTCTTTTCCATCTCTCCCTCTACAATGTAAAGCCTGACTACGGAAATCAAACATATCAACTATCATGTAGTAGTAGTAGTAGTAGTAGTAGTAGTAGTAGTAGTAGTAGTAGTAGTAGTAGTAGTAGTAAGGTGACGAGCTGGCAAAATCATTATCTTGTAGGACAAAACGTTTAGCTGCATTTCTTTTGGTTCTAAGTTCGAATGTCTACTTTGCCTTCCAACCATTCAAGGTCGATAAAATAAATACCAATCAAATATTGGGGTCAATGTAATCGACTTTTACCCTCGCCGAAACATCCCCACCCACACCCACGCTAAAATAATAATGCGAATTATTATTGAATATTATCCTTGAATTATGTTGCTATTTATTTCCCTGATGGAGTCAGAGGGGTGGTCCGTTCCAGATTGTCCAGGCTAAAGTAGAGTTAAAGGTTAGATTTCAGTAGAATATTGGAGAAATAAATACAATCCAGATAGGGGTAACATGACGATCTCCAAGCCCCTATATTCAATCAATTCCTAACTCTATAGTTCAGGCGAAATTAATACACTGCTCAGATAGACGCAAGGCGTCCGGCATATGAGACGGGAAACAGAAGTGGTGGGTTGCATGCATTTCTAAAAGTAGAGATATCATTATTTACATTATTTACATTATTTACATTCGACGGATATTTGTCCTCATCTTGTTTGTTGTTAATACAACGCTTCGGCTGAAATACCCTCCAGCCTTCATCGGGTGTCTTGGGGAAATTTCGAACCTGAGTTCTCATTCCTAAGGTATTTTTCGATGTTATTATTATTATTATTATTATTATTATTATTATTATTATTATTATTATGCCCCAAGACACCTGATGAAGGCTGGAGGGTATATCAGCCGAAACGTTGTGTTAACAACAAACAAGATGAGGACAAATATCTGTCAAATGTAAATAATGTAAATAATTCCTCATCTCTTGAATATAGAACTGTATTATCATTAAAGTTAATTGGTAATGGCGAGGGTGGGATGAAAACGGTGGCATCTCTTTATGTTTAGTTTGTTGAGATGAACCTAATTGATGAAACTTTTTGACTGCAAAGAGAATATGGACAGGGAAGGAATTGCAGGGGGTGGAGAATTACTGGGAGGAAGGATTGGGATTAATAGTTGGTATTCGTCCTAATGTATATGAGCAAAATACAGGTGAGACCTGGGGCTTGAGTAGAAAGGATAACATATCTGCCATTTTGGAAGAGCAGAGGCCATTGTAGTAGTGGTAGAAAAGATAGAGAGTGGAGACACAGCAGGTGAATGGAGGTAGAGGTTGAAATGTCTTACTGAACGACACCAAGCCAGACGGTGGAGGGATAGCTTTCTTAAGCACCTTAGAAGATGTAGAAATACAATCGTCGCAGATTTTGGAGTAGGACTTCATTGTAAGTTTCACTACAGTTTCCTATAGGGTTTCGACACGGCCGGAACTCATTGTGATATTTTATTAAACCATTATGGAATGCGTTCCATGTTCTAGCATCGAAACATATCTTGCTGAAAAATTCAGAAGATTCCCGAAGACGGGGTCATTTAATTCTTCAATTTACAAAGAGAAAATATAAAGCTATATATTGGTTGAATATTATTTTTATTTCGTTCAAATGGATTTCAGTCTTCATTTGAAGTCATCTCATTTGCTTTCTATCGTTACCGAGCTGCTAAATGGTGTGGACATCAAACTGGCCACGCTCCTATGTGGAAAAATCAACAAAGAACTGATATTTGAATACAGAAAATAAAAATCGGTTGAATCAGTTGGAAAAAAACATTTTGTTTATTTATTTATTTATTTTTTTTTGGCTCTTTACATTCTAAGTTCACATCTCACCGAAATCAATTGTCTTCGGTATGGGTCGATAAAATAAAGAGATAGTCAAGTACTGATGTCCATTCCTTTGGCAAACTCCTCGTCCTAATATCTGGTCGGCTGCTTTGATGAGCAACTATTATTTATAGGAAATAATATTCAAGTTGAACAAGAGATTGGCATTGAAATTAATCACTCTCTACTACTTTATTTGGAATGTTAGAGTCTAAGTTTCGAATCACACAGAGTCATTCTTCACACCACCGAGGATGATAATAGATCGCTAATATGGTTGTTCTGAGTCCGTAGGTTCTGCTTCATGTGTTATCATTAAACGTTTATGGCAAACTGGATCTATATTTGTGTAAGAATTGTTCAACAAGCTTGCAGGTCACGGGTTCCTATTATATCATCGGCGTAACATTGTGTCAATAATTAAGGTATTTAACTGTTATGACCCAGTCCATCAAGGCACTCAGCTACGGTAGGTGACGAGCGCTTCAACGCTTGCAGTGTACAGTTGAAATCCCACTGTAGAGGTTCTATAAGCAGATTTCCAAACCCAGAGGAACACCAGAGTACATGACAGAATGTTTAGTGAACAAACCTAACGGTTATATTTGTAAATAGATTCACTGCTTTCCTCTTCTTCCTGCCAGCCATCAGTATCTATTTTCTGGCTAAATACAGCAGAAATCCTAATAACGGATTCTCTATACATCCGATACATGCACTTCGATCACTCTCCTGACAGTATTTAACAGCATTTATTAAAACAGTAACAACCCTCAGTTATTCCTATCAGAGTGTGACGTCATGCTCTGATAGTTGCAAACCATCAGTGAAGGGGTTGTTTCTTTATTGAATGTAATCCGTCTGAAGTGAAGAAATAATATCTGCTCAAAACCGTAATATTGGAATAGACTGGGAAAACCAGAGGAGAGGGACCGGTTGAGATGAAGAACAAAGTTAAATTCTATATTGCACTCTATCAATAAATACGATAATCACGAAAATCAATTTCTTTTCTAATTAGATTTTTTTTTCTTTCTCGGTGGGAGAGAAGTTTCTTGTAATATATTCTTCATCTTTTTACTCAAGCTCTTCATCTGATTACTGTATGGTCATGATGATGATGATAATGATGATGATGGTGGTGGTGGTGGTGGTGGTCATGATGATGATGATGATGATGATGATGACGATGACGATGATGATGGTGATGATGATGATGATGGTGATGACGATGATGATGATGATGATGATAAAGATGATGAAGATGATGATGATGATGATGATGATGATGATGATGATAAAGATGATGATGATGAAGATGATGATGAAGATGATGATGATGATGATGATGATGATGATGATGATGATGATACCGATCATGGTGG
>NC_068983.1:576092-578971 GCF_001194135.2 Octopus bimaculoides | reverse complement strand
CAGCAAACCACAGCACATACCCAAGGCGCACAGAGCTGCACTCGGTAGTGAAGTGAAAGCACGTTATAAAAATAAAACTACTGAACAATAATAATAATAATAATAATAATAATAATAATAATAATAATAATAATAATAATAATAATAATAATAACAACAACAACATCGAAAAATACCTTAGGAATGGGAACCCAGGTTCGAAATTTCCCCCAGACACCTGATGAAGGCTGAAGGGTATATCAGCCGAAACGTTGTGTTAACAACAAACAAGATGAGGACAAATATCCGTCAAATGTAAATAATGTACATAATTCCTCATCTCTTAAATATAGAAATGTTTTATCTCACCTTCTCCATAAACTCCAGAACAAATCAATTTCTTACACTCATAAGTGGTCCGTAGTCACCCACGCTAAACCATACTCCACGTATTATAACAAATGCGATTTCTGCATAGCCAAAGACTTCGCTATTATGCAATCCACTTATTGTCTTAATGAATGCGACAGCATAATTTTTACATGCAAACATAGATGACGCAACCTATTCTGAAAACACAAATAATAACCCCTCACACCCCTCATTCCCTAAATTCACCCCTACCATCATAGACATTCCCCTTTATTTACCCTCACAGCCACTAATATATTCACTATAACCCCTTATTTCTTATTTATATTTATCTACCTTTATCGTTCCTTGAAGTAACTATTGCATATATGTAAATGTAAATTTTCCGAGTAATTAAAAAGATATGGAAACATATCTATTATTGTAGGCATGCTCACATTAACTCGCATTCTATCTATTGAGTACTACCAATGACGATTTAATTACCAAAACCCACTAGATAGATAGATAGATAGATAGATAGATAGATAGATAGATAGATAGATAGATAGATAGATAGATAGATAGATAGATAGATTGTATGCTTTAAAACGTAAAGGATGTGACTAGAATTGCATAGGCCAGATAAAACTCTCTCTCAGAAATAGACTGACTATTCATCGTCCACAAGTGTGAGACCCTAGTTCTAGACAGATCCCACTGAGTGCGCACATAGACGTACGTGCGAGAAGTCCCCCGAATTCCGCAGATCAAACACGAATAACTATAGGAAATATGTTCGTCCATAAATACAGACCACAATTGAATTAACTTTGACAAAGTACAGTCACCAACAATTACTCACACAAACACATTCTTCCACTTGACATGCTGAATTTACACAGTCGATACCTTTAAATTCGAGCTCAATCATGGCCTTCTTCTCACATGACACTAACGCACGAATTTTGTTGAAAACATAATTTTATAGCTACGTAACAAAAGGTGAAGGCCCGCTTCGGTCGCGAATGACCATGGTATTACTCCTAGAAAATTCGTTTCCGAGGCACAAATCTCAGGCTCAAGGTTGTTTATTAAAGACCAACAGTTGCCTATACATAGTAGCCTCCCCTCTACACGTCACCGATGTTATCCAAAGGAAAAGGAAAGAGGCTGATACAGCTTGGCACCAGTGATGCAGCAACTCATTTCTACAGCTGAGTTAACTGAAGCAATGTGAAATAAAGTGTCTTGCTCAAGAACACAACACAAACCGCGTGTTAATGTGAGTAATGCCAACAAACGTCGCAGGAAACGTACAAAGATTTCTAAACTTAATCACGTGACCATCCTCTGCCAAACAGATTGTATCGTAAACAGAGAGTGATTTGAACCATGTTCTCTCTGTAAAAATAATAGAATTTTCGAAAACCAGTCAGAAACAAGGGAACTACGCCATAGCCAGACGTTTATCTATCTCAACTTTTGAAAATCAGAAACATTTGTGAAACCAGTTGAACCTTTAAAAACAAACCATCAGCGCATTTCCAGCTTCTCTTGGATGTGTGTGTGTGTGTGTGTGTGTGTGTGTGTGTGTGTGTGTGTGTGTGTGTGTGTGTGTGTGTGTGTGTGTGTGTGTGTGTGTGTGTGTGTGTGTGTGTGTGTGTGTGTGTGTGTGTGTGTTCATACGAGTGTACATGCACACACGTATGAACACACAGATCAATGATAGCATCGGAACGTGCGCCTTACGATGGTCGTTTCAAAACCATGGATGGTCAATTTAGAATTATTTATTTTTCTGGAACTCATAGGGTGTCTGCGTTTCCATGGTTATACAGACCGGACTCGAGAGCGAAAGCGATTTTTAGGCTGAGTGTAAAAGGGAAAATAAAGTTGATGGCAAACTGGACCGTTTCACGTTAAGTATTTTATATTTTGAAGTCTAAATGCTTCCAGTGTCACTTGTACATTGAAGGATTATGATACATCTGCAAATGAAATGAAGCGATATCTCATGATAAGCGATGGACCCAGTGCAAAATAGGGTCAGGGGTTAGATCTGCCGATTGAAATTCATTTAGAAAAAGGAAGTACAGAACGTATCAAAACTGGCTTTATATTTCTATTAAAGCATCCCCCTATATCATGATATTGCTATTAGAAATACCCAGCGGCAGTACTAAGCTCCATCAGAAGACATTCTCCATTCGAGTTGCAGGGAATATCTCTAATACAATAGAAAGGACGTCAGCTTTGATTTGTAATCAGAAAATACGGAATTCTGTCGGATTCCGACAAGGAATCAGTAGGAAAGATAATCAATAACAGTGAGAAAATGTCAGTGAACAGAGATAGAAAAAACAAGGACAAGAAATTGTATTACAGTAGAAAATAGCTACCAATTATCAAGTTGCATTCTTTAAATTCTTAGAATATTCTCTTCTACAACCTTGCGTTCAATTTACTCAATCAAACTATACATATATATATATATATATATATATATATATATATATATGTGTGTGTGTGTGTGTGTGTATATATAT
>NC_068983.1:572737-573558 GCF_001194135.2 Octopus bimaculoides | reverse complement strand
GGTGCAGGCGTAGCTGTGTGGTAAGAAGCTTGCTTTCCAACCACATAGTTCCGGGTTTTGTCCCGCTGCGTTGCACCTTGGGCATGTGTCTTCTGCTATAGCCCCGGGCCGATGAAAGCCTTGTAAGTGGATTTGGTAGACGGAAACTGAAAGAATTTCGTCGTATATACATATATATATATATATATATATATATATATACTTATTCTGTCCAAAGGGCTGTTTAAGCTAATGCTTACATGTAGGAAAATGAAAAAGTCTTTTACATTTCGATCTTCAACAGAAAGGAATGAGAGAAAATAAACAGAGAGAGAATGAAAAAACACTTGTAGATATATGAACTAGAATTACGGAATAGAATAATGGAAATCTGGGCTGCATATGTTTCGTAGCGAGTGGAACCTCAGAAGTGGTAAAATCCGAGAGAGGTGTATGTAAACCGCTGGCTGCTCTTCAGACCAGAGATGCCTTGATTAGATTAAAAGGCTACATTGTCACAAGGAGGTACATGTTGACGCAAAGATTCAATCAGAAAGTACAGAGGGCACAGTAGGTGAGGAATATATAAATGAGGAGAGAAAGAATATATATATATATATACGTGTGTATGTATGTATACAGGCGTGCGTGCATACACAAATATGCTGCGGTTTGATTGTATATGTATATTTTTATGTCTGTGTGCGAGTCATGTTCCCGTTTGTGCGTTGTATGTCTACGTGTGTTTGTGTCTGTGTTTTCATGTGTGTGCGTGAGAGTCTTTTTGTATATGTGCGCGTGCACTTCTATTGAATATCCAAGCTTTTTTTTTTTTTTTTTTT
>NC_068983.1:569661-572727 GCF_001194135.2 Octopus bimaculoides | reverse complement strand
TTTTTTTTTTTTTTTTTTTACATGAAGGAGGCAAAGTGGAATCTGCAAGAAATCAATTCTATTCCAGATATTTATGGATCTGATATCATAGATTGACTTCGGTAACTTATTCGATTCCTTTCTTATTTTGACTGAGAGGAATTAATATGGCGAAATGTCAATTTTTGAAATACAGTCGAAACGTTTCTGCAAAAAGTTCACCTCTGGCTCCATTATTGTTCTGCTTCGCTCCATCAGTTACAGTTGTATTGTATTTCACTGTCTGTAGAAGGGCTTTATTGCAAAGAAGCTAATATAACCAATGGCTTCAACTTTGAACCCATCTATATCAAGTGTCAAAACTATGTTATAGAAGGAGTCTTTGCTGAAGAATACGCCAAACATAAGCATGGTTTTCGTAATTTTTAGTTTCATGTTTACGAATGTTTCAAACGAAAAGATCTTCATTAGCATATTTTATGTAGAATTATATTATGTAAGAGTTACCTTGGACCCTTACATGGCAAATTAAACCTCTTTTTTTCTGTTAGCTTTTCTTGGTAATAAATAATTGCCACAACACCATTATCCTGGATAATCGCAGTTATAATTTTGGGGGCTCAAAGACATTCCAGCCATCTCTCCCTTTCCCTTTATCCTTATAAGAATGCAGTATTTTGGATTGCACTATACAATGTGTTCTTTCTACAATATTAGAGTATGGTTTGAGGAAGATTTGGCTGCTATTTCCAGCAGGCCGAGCCACCACGTATAGACTCCGATATATTGAGTATATAACCGATATAGTTCGGATAACAAATCCGCACCCATAAAACAACACAGACGGCCACCAAACATTCATACAATCTGGAAGAAATAATAGCCAAATATCTCTCAAATGGCACTCTATCGGCTCAACAAAGGAATGGCTAATCGGACGGTGTAGTCCTGAGTAATATAGAAAGACAGAAGTGTTACAAATGGATTGTATTTTATAGAGAATTCTGCGCAGTGAACATTGATCTAAACCTAAAAAACAACAACGCTATCACAAATACTACTCATCTCTTCCCAAACACTATGACTCACTTTGCTACGCAATAAGATCGCTTGATCCCGTGCGATGTATGTACATGAGTAACTATATATTTTTCCGTATGCATGCGAGAGAGCACTTATAAACATGTATGCATATATACAGAGGTTAGACAAAATAATGGAAACACCTTAAACAAATTTTATTTTAATATGGGGCAGGACTGTCTTTGGCAGTAACTGCAGCTTGAATTCTATGAGGTATGGACTCGTACTAAGTTTGAATTGTTTCTAAAGGAATTTTTGTCCCATTCTTCAGCTAAAACAATATCCAGTTCTTGTAGTGATGATGGTGGGGGATATCGACTCCTTACTTGTTTTTCAATAATATTGAGATCTGAGGACTGAGGTGGCCAGATAAGATGTTCAACTTCATTAGAATCTTTCACGTGCCATTCAGTAACAACTTTAGTTGTGTGAATTGGTGCATTAGCATCCTGAAAGATTGCGTTTCCCTCCAGAAACAGTTCCGCAACCATAGGATGAATTTGATCAGATAAAATGCTTAAATAGTCTTGACTATTAATTCTGCCATGAAGGAAAACCATTGCGCCGGCGGATTTCCAAGATATAACCCCCTAGATCATCACAGATCATCCTTCATGTTTAACAGTTGGAAGAAGGCAGTCTGAATCAAATGCTTCTTTTGGCTGTCTCCACACGTATACTCAGCCGGTGGTCGGAAATAAGGTAAAGGATGACTCGTCCGAGAAAATAACATTCTTCCACTCCTCCAGGGACCAATTCTGTAGGTTTTACTCCACTCTAAACGCTTTGCAACGTTTGTTTTTGAAAGTAGTGGTTTTCTGATTGCAGTCCTCCAGTGAAATCCGGCTTTGTGCAGCTCCCGGCGAATAGTTTTTGTGGAAACTATGTTCTCGAGGTGGTCATTAAGCTCTGCAGTAATTTTTGGAGGTGTACTTTTGTGATCCTTTCTAACAATTCGCGTAAGAGTCCGACAGTCCCTATCAGAAAGTTTTGATTTTCTTCCGGAGTTTTGTTTCGACGAGGAGGTTTTTCCTTCTTTTTCAAAGGCTGTCATTACTTTCGAGACAGTACTTCTTGATACACCAAACATTTCGGCTGTTTTCGTTACGCTAGCGCCTGCCATTTGACCAACAATTTGAGCACCAAATTTGAGCACCAACAATTTGATCTCTTTGAAAGTCCGATAGGTCAGTCATTTTTATGAATTTTAATTATCTTTTCCTGATTATATCTGAAAAGAAACAGCAGTTTTGACAAAACGTATTAAGTAACACTAATAAGAAATCAAAAAAACAAAAGGACTGAGTGTGTCACGAGACAGATTCATGAGAAGATGGAAGCTGGGAGTGTTTGGCACCAGGTAAGTGGAAGTAAAAAACAAAGGAAAGAAAAGGCAAGGGGTCTACCTTGGTGGTCGGATGCCTATCCTTCAGGAAAGCCATTACCAATTGCATCTGTAATGAGCAATGCTTTAATCGAACATTGTAAATATAATCAAATTATTATTGTATATTTAAAATTGCAAATATTTAATCGATGCAGCTTCTTCACCCCTTTTATGTTTGTCTGTCCTTGTTCGTCCCCTCTTTGTAATGCCTTTATGGCAAATATTTATGAAATAAAGTAGCTTGCTTACAAACCACATGGTTCCGGATTCAATCCCACTGTGTGGCAACTCAGGCAAGTGTCTTCTACTATAGCCTCGGGCCGACCAAAGCCTTGTGAGTGGATTTGGTAGACGGAAACTGAAAGAAGCCCGTCCTATATATGTATATATACATATATGTATGTGTGTGTTTGTGTGTCTGTGTTTGTCCCCCCACCATCGCTTGACAACCGATGCTGGTGTGTTTACGTCCCCGTAACTTAGCGGTTCGGCAAAAGAGACCGATAGAATAAGTACTAGGCTTACAAAGAATAAGTCCTGGGGTCGATTTGCTCGACTAAAGGCGGTGCTCCAGCATGGCCACAGTCAAATGACTGAAACAAGAAAAAGAGTAAAAG
>NC_068983.1:567067-569644 GCF_001194135.2 Octopus bimaculoides | reverse complement strand
TATATATATATATATATATATATATATATATATATATATATATATATATGCTGCTTAAGTGAATGTATATATCTTTGTTAAGCTTATTTTGTTGTCAAAACCCCAGAATGTTGGGAAGTACATCAACAAAAAACAACACTGTAACTCAGAGTTTCTTTGTTGACAAGATGTCAACATGTGTGTCGACAAGCTGCTAACATTTATGTTGACAAGATGTCAAAATCAATGTCGACAGGATGCTAACATTTATGTTGACAAGATGTCAAAATCAATGTCGACAGGATGTCCAATATCTGTGTTCACGAGTTATTATTATTTTTTTCTACTCTGGGCACAAGGCCCGACATTTTTAGGGCGGGAGGCCAGTCGATTACATCGACCCCAGTACGCAACTGGTACTTAATTTATCGACCCCGAAAGGATGAAAGGCAAAGTCCACCTCGGCGGAATTTACAAGATGTTAATATTACGTTGACAATAAGACGGTGAGCTGGTAGAATCGTTAAAACGCCGGACGAAATGCTTGGCTGCGTTTCATCCGTCTTTGCGCTCTCAGTTCAAATTCCGAATCAATAAAATAAGTACCAGTTCAATACTGGGGTCGATGCAATCAACTTACTCCCTCCTTCGAAATTAATGGCCTTGTACGAAAATTTGAAGCCAATTTCTGTATTCACAAAATATCAGTCAATGTATATGTTGACCAGATGCTAATATTTATGTTGGCAAGACGTCAATATATGTTGACAAGACGTCAATATATAGTTTAGCAAGATTCAATATATATGTTGGCAAAATGTCAATAAAATGTTAACATGCCGATAACTGTGTTGACAATATATCGGCACCTATCCATGTTGAGAAGAGGTTAACATCTATGTTCACAAGTTGTCGATGTTTATGTTAACAAGATATATTTCAGAAATATCTCTGCTGCTAACCAGCTTTGATTTAACATCATCCACAATTGATACGAAGATGAACTTTGGCCAAAAGGAATAACCAAACCTAATAGTTCATGTGGAAAACGCTTTCCAAAAGAAAATCCTTAAAGCCAAACGTTCTCTCTCTTTCTCTCTCTCTCCCTCTCCCTCTCTCCTTTTCTCTCTTTCTCTCTCTCACTCTCTCTCTCTCTTTCTCTCTCTCTCTCTCTCTCTCTCTCTCTCTCTCTCTGAATTTCACCAGGTAACACCTTTAGAGTAACAAATACCTGGATAGTTGTGAAATTGATTCCTACTAAGCTACTTGGAATAGCAGAAAGAATAGTCAATGCACAGAACAACTTAATTGTATATTTAAAAGGACTGTGCGAAGCCAAAGGGGTAAAACAAATGAACTTTTATTATTATCATTATTATTTATATTATTCGGAGAAAAGTCCTTTGCTACTTACACAGCAGCAACATCAACAACCACAGCAACAACACTAAAATCTGCGAAGGAACATCAGAAAAACAAGATTATAAATGCACGCATGGGCACGCACACGCAAGCACGCGCACGCACGCACACACACAAGCACACACTCACACATACACGTGCGCACGTACACAAATGTTTCCCGTCGCACTGGCTCCCGTGTCACAGCTGTTGATGGAGACGTCCTTTCAGCTGGAATACAAGTGAGTTGGTGCTAGTGTTTGAGGATGTCACCGTGATGGCGTCGTTCGGAGCGTACTGTATTGCGTCAGCGTGTTCTGTTGTGGTGTTGGGTCTGAGTCTGTTCTTGTACCAGTGTTTTGTGTGTGTGGTGCGAGTTATGTTCTTCAGTTGCCTATCGGGCTTGTATGGTACGTGTCGTGAGGATGGACCATTTTATTGCATATTTACTGCATTAGTCTATTCCTCTTTGGGGTACAGCGTTGCATTGTAATATGCGTTTGTCACCAACTGCCTTTCGTTCTCTTTTAGTGACGGACGAAATACCGCCAGGCATTTCGCCCGGCATTCTAACGTTTCTTAGTTATTTATTACCCACAAGGGGCTAAACGTAGAGTGGACAAACAAGGGCAGTGCGTAACTGGTACTTAATTTATCGACCCCGAAAGGATGAGAGGCAAAATCGACCTCGGCGGAATTTGAACTCAGAACGTTACGGCAGACGAAATACCGCTAGGCATTTCGCCCGGCTTGCTAACGTTTCTGCCAGCTCGACGCCTTAAAGTTATTTAAATACCGTACGCTTCCGTGTGTGGGTTATATAGACATTATATTTGTTGATACATAAGCGAGGAACCGAGAAACAACAATGTGCATGTGTATAGGAGATTCTCAAAGATGAGAATGTATATGTGATTAAAAATCTACTGTTTCGTACTTCTGGTACACAGATCTTCTAGTCCAGGGGTTTTCAAACTTTTTGACTTGCGGACCCCTTTATATTTCAGGCTTTACCTCAGGGACCCCCTTATAAACGCTTATGAAATTTATACATAAATATTTGCTTAAAATAACATATATTTTTACATTTATTTATTTAACAGTATTTAACAAATAGGTTTATTGTCAATTAAAAGATTTCGATTAAAAAACATATATAAAATCAAATTGCCCATAAAAAGTATTTGCTGTCCACGG
>NC_068983.1:565987-566882 GCF_001194135.2 Octopus bimaculoides | reverse complement strand
ATATATATATATATATATATAGGCATATAGAATTGTGGCACAATATGGACAGATTTCGGAATACCGATGAACTTTTATGTAAATGTATCAACTTAAAGGATAAACATATTACAATGTATATTACAATGGATGTTACAATGGACAATACCAAGTGGACTCCCACTTTTTCTCTCTCATGTTTCTCTCTCTTTTATTTTTTTCTTGGTGACTTCTTTGTGATATAATACTTAGGAAAGAATATATTTGCGGCTGAAGATAGCTTTATACCATCCTGTCTATCAATTATATTCCAATATAATGATGCAACGACTATAAAGCTTGAAACACATGTACCGCGGAATCCTTTGTGTTCTCTTTTAATTTTACGTTTTTGATAGATAGATAGATATATAGATAGATAGATAGATAGATAGATAGATAGATACATTCATACACAAACACACACAAACACACACCGTATATGAAGAAAAATACTTCCGTTTCCTGCGATGACTTACATTAAACCATACTTTTCTTTCATTTATATTTTCATTATTATTATTATTATTATTATTATTATTATTATTATTATTATTATTATTATTATTGTTCAGTAGTTTTATTTTTATAACGTGCTTTCACTTCACTACCGAGCGCAGCTCTGTGCGCCTTGGGTACATGCTGTGGTTTGCTGTAGTGCTCTTATATTTACTGTATTGAAAGTGTTTTGCGTAGAATGTGTGCAGTACCCAGTAGTGCAATTTTCTGTATGTTATATATATTTATAAGTCCTGGTGTTTTTGTTATGTATTTGTCTGAATATTTTTTTATTATACCTAAGGCACCTACTATGATAGGAATTGTTTCTGTTTTTAGACTCCACATTCGAGTTATCTCTATTTCCAGGTCTTTGTAT
>NC_068983.1:557563-562463 GCF_001194135.2 Octopus bimaculoides | reverse complement strand
CTAACTCGTCTGTAGTACTCTTTCTTTATTTTTTCTTTCATTTGTGTATGTTGTATCCTATCTAGTTCATTGACTCCTAAATACTTATATGGTTGGCTTTCGTCTAGTTCTCTTATTTCATTGGCTTTATCTAGTGTTATTATTATTATTATTATTATTATTATTATTATTATTATTATTATTATTATCATTATTATTATTATTATTATTATTATTATTATTATTATTATTATTATTATTATTATCATCATCATCATTATTATTATTATTATTATTATTATTATTATTATTATTATTATTATTATTATTATTATTATTATTATTATTATTATACCATTTGGTATTTGTTTTTCTCTTTACGCTCTCAGTTCAGATCCAGTCAAGGTCATCTTCAGGTTTCATACATACACAGATGCACACATAAACGCATACAGAACTGCATTCATACATGCATATATGCGCACATGCATATCAACAGCTGCTTCGAAACCTAATACTACTTTACCCTGATAATAAATCTACATTTAAAACCAATAACAGTCGGTTATATTAATAACTGTCTCTTCCCTGAGACATTAGTCAGCTTCTCTTCTTCTTTAATACATTCCACTTCGTTAACTCACTACAGACATGTTATATCTATATTTCCCTCTCATCCTTAGCGCTGCACACTAACACCAAGCTCTCCAAGAAGTGATTATCAACACTTTTGTCCCACAGCGCAGAACTAATCATTCAGGCCATTTTGTTTCAATGATTTTACTTCAAATACATACAATTCCTACTTAAATTTTTATTCCAATTCAGATTAAAGAATTTACCTGTGATACTTGATAAAGTTTAATATGCCTCTTTGGATTATCTTCAGCTGACTTGAATCTGTTGCAGATGTTCATCACGCTGCCATCAACACTGTTACCTCCTTACATCAACACTGTTACGTTCCATACAACCTATTAAATACAGTCTGGAACAATGATGGGCACTGCACCGCCTTCTCCAGATGATTTATAAAAGAAAAACACAAATCCTCAAGTCAATTCATACAAGTTGGATAAATATTGGTGATATTGTGTCCAAGACAAGGAAATAAAGTGGTTTCCAAAAATATAATTCACCCAGCAGGCTGTTCTGGAATCTAAAAAGAGGCTGTTTTATAAAATATTTTAAGCAGTTAGCATGTTGTTAGTATAAATATATGTAAAACTGTAGTTAAACATTGATAGACGTATTTCCTGTCTGTATTGAACATAACAGTAGAATGAGGAGGAGGAAGAGAAGGAAGAGGAGGTGGAATTGAATCATCTGGGGTTGCAAAAATGTTGAATGTAATGTGTGAGTGTGTGTGTGTGCGTCATCGTGTGCTTACATATATGTATGTATGTATGTATGTATGAATGTATGTATGTATGCATCTATGTATGTATGTATGTATGTATGTATATATATATATATATATATATATATATATATATATATATATATATATATATATATATATATATATATAAGCGTATGTTTATATGCGTGTCTCACTCATTCTCTTTCTTTTTCTTCTCTTCTTTTGTATATGTGTGTATGTTTGTGTGTAAGGGTATGCGTCTATATATGTATGTATTTATGTATGTATGTATGTATACACATACATACACACACACACACACACACACACATATATATATATATATATATATATATATATATATAACTGTTTCCGTTTTACAGATAGATAGATAGATAGATAGATAGATAGATAGATAGATAGATAGATAGATAGATAGATAGATACATAGATAGATACATAGATAGAGAGAGAGAGAGAGAGAGAGAGAGAGAGAGAGAGAGAGACAGAGGGACAGAGATAAACTATAACGTTTAGTAAGAGAGTGTAATGTAAAATGAGAGAGGGAGTAAGAGAGTGAGGGAGAGAAAGAGAGAGAGTCAGTCTGATAGAGAGGAAGACGGAAAAGGTCGGAGGGATGGAGGGAGGGAGATAGGGAGAGAGACACAGAAATAGCGAGGGAAACAAAGAAAGAGGCGGAGAGATGCGGAATTAAAAGAAAAGACAGAGCAAGTGATCTGACGAACGAATGGAGGAAATGTTGCTAGATCCCCGAAATATTACGGAAGCTCAAATGGACCACAATCAATAACTGAACGGCAATGCTAAGAGAACCGAAATATTGTAAAACTGATTGCAATTATGTTTGAATACTCAACTGAAATGTATTCAGTGTATATTTCAGTGATGGATAAGATTAGAAATTAATTAAATTATTAATTAATTAATCTGAAATTTCAATGAATCACCAAAAATTATAAATATAACAGTTTGCGTGTTTTTGTTAGTTGTAATGAATCTTTGCAACATTTAAATATTATTTCTAATGTTAAATGTATCAGACATTGACAGATGTAGACGGATGTGGACAGATATGGACAGATCTGGCACGTAATATCTACCAAAATATGTTGACTTTTATAAAGTGTTTTATCACTGAGAAGAAATCAATTCAGAAGAGATTCTGATCTCAAACGACTCTGACATTGTTTCGTCTTAGTTGTACGATGATTGTAATCATTATAAAAATAAGTTAATCAATTAATCGATGTATTTTGTAAAGGCTGCGACAGAAAAAAACCTTCCATATTTTAGAAGGGCTTTGATGTGACGCTAATGAAGTTACGCAAATGATAATGCTGTCCTCATTTAGCTAATGTTTATTTGTTTTATTCTTTTAGTTATTGCTGGATTTGGATTGGTATATGCTAAGTTGTAAGTGTTGAAACTTTTATCAATAATTCTATATAGAAAGGGCTTTGCCACACATTGTTCTAGAACAGAACTTTTAAAGCAGTGAGTGGCCAGAAAACTCACAAAACCAAATTTATTTCCATTATTTAAGGCAAGAAAACTACTATACCCAGTAAATTATATTCACTATTGTCTGTAGACACCAAGAAATACAAGTAATTATTATGTTTAGAATCTCGTTGCTTTTTATGATGATTGTGAAAACGAGTCAATATTTTAAATAGAATGGCTGCTGCCTTTTGTCGGGAAGTGTCAGCTTCAAAGTGGAATAACGGCCAAGGCTAAGCGAGCGATTGTCATACATTCCTTAACTGACAGAATCGTTACCTAAATACACACACACACATACACAAGCACTCACACACACTAACACAAACACACACACACACATGTAGATTTCAATTGATTCTTCTGTTCTCTCTATCAATTGTCATAGCAACATATGTTTAGAACACTAAAAGAAAAGTCTGTGGCACTAGAAGTTCTATCTCATTATAGTATCGGTGCGATAAACGTTCCGTGATTTCTTCATGGAATATCTATTAGTTATCTGATTCTGATAATAAAGCTTTGAGAATCAGTTTGAAAACGAAACCGAGCATTTTCTGGCGCAGATTACGTTCAACTTACTTGCTATAAAGTTTCTAGAACAAATTATAGATATAAATACATTCTAAGTCATTGGAATTAACATTGCTTAACATGATTAGATGTAGTTCAATAATGCTAATAACAACAATAACAACAACAGCAAGCATAGAAATCTTTCTGATGTGGCTTACAGTTTGTAAGAGCTTTTATCACTGCCATATTTAAATAGACTGTTCCAGCCACACCTACTTCCCTGCAATCTCTAATCATGTCACTTTGATCTACGGATGTAAATATAAGCCATAATGAAGTAATAAGGTTAAAGCTGAGAATTGACTGGTTCAAATTGATCAGATTATCAGAAAGAAGAAAAGGTTAAAGATACCAACATTATTCCTGACTCTTGTAATAGCTTCTCCATCAAGGTCCTCCATACTTCCAAATTTGAACTCCGGTTATTAGAAGGAACTACATTCCACAGGGCTACAATTGTTGCTTAACAATGGCCCTGCTTTCTCACTCAATAATTAACAACACAAAAGATTTTTCAGTTGTAAGAAACTTGATTTCGCTTTCGGAATTGTAACACTGTTTCGATTCTCAGTTGGAACCGTTTACCATCACAAACATTAAAATATGGTGTCTTTGTGGCAACGAACAATTGGTGCGTATATTATGTTTCTATATACGTTATCATAGTACACCATGTGTCCAAGGACGCGTCATATATAGACGATACGTGCATGTGTGTGTGTGTGTGTGTGTGTGTGTGTGTGTGTGTGTGTGTGTGTGTGTGTGTGTGTGTGTGTGTGTGTGTGTGTGTGTGTGTGTGTGTGTGTGCGCGTATGCTGTGCCACTGTTAGAGGTATGTATCTGCTGTATATAAATAGATGGTTGAGGGGGCGAGGATGACATGTCTCCTGTTCAGTTGATAGTGATGGTCAAGACAGCTAAAATGGGGTGCAGATGGTTTATTAATTCATCAACGAAATGCCCAGCAGGTTTAAGATAGTGGATTCCCTTTTCACACTGTTATACATGAGAACAACAGCTACAGATTCTGATGTCACGAGGCGACAGAGGGCTATGTCTGGACAGACTCAGGAGAACTGTACGACCGTGTGACACCAAACCCAAGTGACATCCAAGAGCTCTTTATTTGTAACTCTTATACTGCTGTATCAAAGTTATATAATATTCCATTGTGAATCAATAAATGTATTCACAAAAATATATCCACACACACATACACACATACACACATACATACACATACATACGTATGTACGTACGTACATACATACAAACATACATACACACATTACACGTCAGTGCATACACATGTGCTTTTTGGCGGCTCTAAGAGTTCTTAACTTTTATTTCTAGCAATGTAGATGCTACCCTGCAGCCCCAGTCACAATTAGTGACAATTGAATTTTTCCATTTTGTATTTATTTTGCGTATAGCTGCCTTCGTTATATATATATATATATA
>NC_068983.1:556416-557361 GCF_001194135.2 Octopus bimaculoides | reverse complement strand
TATATATAAAGGGGGGAGAATATACAAATAATAACAACAGACGAGGACAGGTGGTGTAAATAACAAAAGTATATATTAGTATGATGCTCGGGAATACGGAAAGTCTTTGACGTTTCGAGCTACGCTCTTCAACAGAAAGAATACGGAGACAAGGAGAAAAACACGGAGTATAAGAGTTACAAATAAAGAGCTCTTGGATGTCACTTGGGTTTGGTGTCACACGGTCGTACAGTTCTCCTGAGTCTGTCCAGACATAGCCCTCTGTCGCCTCGTGACATCAGAATCTGTATATATATATATAAAAGAACACAGAACACGGGAAACTTTGTTTGGCGTAATTCATTTGCCATTACACGTGTTTCGTTTGCTAATAGAAGCAACAAAATCGTTCACGTAGAAGAAATATGTGAGATATCTCCTATTAGAAATTCTTGAGACAGAGAATCAAATAATTTCCGGTATTTTTCACTTCTTGTGCATACCGCATACAACGTCTACAGACGACTTTGGAATACTGAAATAAGGATATTCGCTTCAAGAAGATACAGCTTGCATTATATTCCTAACTACATGATTGTGTGTGTGTGTGTGTGCATGTGTGTGTGTATGTGTGTGTGTGTGTGCGCGCGCGCGTATTCTCGTGTTTGTTCGATTGTACGAATGCATGTATAATATATAACTTCTTAATTTATATATTGTGAGTGTGTGTTTGTGTGTGTATGTGCATGTACATTTATACACATACACACATATAAGTATATATTTGTACACGTTTTATAAGTAACTATACGTGTAATTGTGTGCGTATATATATATATATATATATATATATATATATGCGTATATATATGCGTGTATATATGCGTGTATATATATAGAGATAACTTTCTTTTATTAGCCACACAGGGTTGCACACAGAGGGGTCAAATACAACTGTAGAGCTTT
>NC_068983.1:543619-550206 GCF_001194135.2 Octopus bimaculoides | reverse complement strand
AGACAAGGTAGAAAATGCTAAAATAGTTTTATCATGAAATACATTTTGTACCGGTCAGTACCAGTTTCAGTCTTTTCGACTTTCTCAACTAAGAGTAAAACAAAGGTGGATATTAATTAAGAAGAAAAACAATTAAATTGAAGAAAAAATTAAATTGAATGTTTTGTAAATATTTCCATAGTCTTCAAATAGGTAGGACATTTTCCTTTTTTCTGTTTCTTTCGCTTTTCCTTTGTGAAGGTTCAGTAGGCAGTAGCAGATCTGAGAAAATAGTGTTTATGGTTGCAGAGAAATATTTGGTTTTGAAGTTTGATGGTTTCAGTAGAAGCAGCCGAGGAAGAAGGCGAAGGAGGAGGAGGGGAAGGAGAAGGGGAATGTCGTCCCGCACCATGCATCGATGTAGTCACCTGTTTGGTAACACACCTACATGCTGTGTTAGATCATGCCAAAGGAAATAGTTTTACCAATTCAAAACTATCAGCTTACTTCATTCTAACAAAAAACCGTTTTACGGTTCTCTTAATAATTTACGCTTTCCAACACTCAATTAAGGGGGCTTCCCAACCCTAAACTAACTTCTGAATATCGATACAATTCTTAAACCCATTCTTCCATCTGACCCTATTGATTAAAGATGCCTATGTTTGAGTCCCTTTTAAAGATGTTTTAATGTTCCGGTAAAAGAAATTTCTTCAATAAATCTTTCTCTTTGATCAAAAATTATTTTGATGAACAGTAAACAGCAACTTGTATCATTTTGGGGAAGATCACTGAAGGTGCATTCGTCACACAGAACTATGAGCTTAGTTTCCATCAATATCAGAACTAAATTACTATCTGTATTAACCTAAATTAGTCATCAATAAGTTGGTTTACTGCCAGTTATTTACCTTCTCCTGATGCTGCCAACATAACCTCGGGTTACATGCACTTTAGTTAGACCTCAAGTGTTTTGGTGTCTACCGAAATGTAATCTATTTCATCTCATTGCTGAAATTTCAGACATAATTGCATGACGTTTTGTAAAAGTTGTATATCTCAGTAAGAACTATTAATCTTTTACCTTCGAATATGACAACTATATTTCGATAGGGAAGGGGAGATAATTACAGCCGCTTGTATAAAGACGAGAATATTCAATAAACAAAGAGTTGTCTTCTCTGAAACTGGAATAATAAATATATAGGTCGAAACGATTGGGCCATTGAATCTGCCACTTATTATTATTATTATTATTATTATCCTAGTTTGGCTCAGGTTTGGTCTTATTCCTGGTAGGATTTATGTAGGAAGCGGGTTACTGCCTGTAACCTTAGGTATCCACAAGTTTTCAGTACTCTTACAAATGATTATTACTACTATAGTAGAAAGGATTATTATTATTATTAAAGATGGCGAGCTGGCAAAATCGTAAGCACGCCGGGCGAAATGCGTAGCGGTATTTCGTCTGCCGCTACGTTCTGAATTCAAATTCTGCCGAGTCCGACTTTGGCTTTCATCCTTTCGAGGTCGATTAAATAAGTACCAGTTACGCACTGGGGTCGATGTAATCGACTTAATCGCTTCCCACAAATTTGAGGCCTTGTGCTTCCAGTAGAAAGAATTATTATTATTATTATTATTATTATTATTATTATTATTATATGTTTGATTTTTGCATTTGTACAAGTTGACACCAAGTCTCACCCAGAGACCACAAGAGACAACAAGTTAGAAATTCAAGTTGGTGTTATGCCTAGGGTGTCATATATTTGGTTTCGCACATAGTATTGTTCTAGAGAATGTCTAAGAATACATAAGAAAATTATGAGTTTGTTTTAAAATTTGAGATTACATAAACAGTATTTTACGTAGGATATGGGCAGTTCCCATGAGCACAATCTTTTGAATTTCTGCCGTTTTGGGGTTTACTGGTATCTGAGCTAGGTAGGAATCAGCCCCTTTTGCTATCATTCCTAAGGCACTTATAACAACAGGTCTTGCCAATTTCTATTTCAAGATCTTTATACAATTTTTTGTTTTAGTATTTAGCACATTTAAATATTTGATTTATATTTCATTTTTCAAATTGTTGTATAAAGTATTTTGGCAGAAACATCAAAATATGGACAGCATATTACTTTAAACGATCTAGGTTTGGGAACCGATAGTAAAATTATATTTACTTGAGACTTTAATAAGCAATCTTAGAATTACTAATTATATCTTGCTATGAACATTGCCGATGTTTAACAATTGTTTGTGTGAAAAAGTTAAACTGTCGCTAAAGAAATTCAAACTTCTGTCTTTTATACAGCAAAGAGTCTAAGCGTTTGAAGAAAACTATTCAATTAAAGAAACAGAAATGAATATTTACTAATTCTATCTATTATTGTGTGAAGCTGTTCACTTCGTCTGGTATTTTGTGGAATGGTTCACTTCGTCTGGTATTGGATGAAGTGGTTCTTTTCATCCATTATCCACCGAAGAACTCACTGCTCTTGAACATTAATTCAATTCACTAACAAATATACGTGAAAAAACATCAATAAAGAACTGGTCATGGTAAAAGCTACAAACTATAGAAAATGTAAGATGTGGTTAAAATAACCGTTAAGCTGTGACGTTTGATCAGAGATCATGTAATGTGATGATATATTGACTTTTCTTGTTGACTTCAAACAAACTGTTTATTCATCATGGACGTAGAGATCAAAATTCAGGCCAAGGCATATTTTTAACTCTCAGTATGGTAATCGCTCTACAGTATTGCCCTACTCAGTATGGATCTCCAGAAAACCCCAGAAATTGGATGTTTTAGTTTATTTCCAAAAGTATTTAGTCATTTGTTCATTTTATATTATCAGGTTTCAAACAAGTTATTCATCTCTAACTACATTGAAAAGGGTTAGAATCATTGAAAACTGTAACAAGTTATTTTGTTTAAGAGAAGACCTTAGGGAAATGCAGTTGCAATAAAGATATGGCATTACTTTCATTACCGAAAACGTTGCGACCTCATTTCTCATCCCGTTAGAAATACGCTCGAAAGGCAGGCAGTTTCGAAACCGCAACGTAGCTTTCTCTGTTTGCGTTCCTCTTTCTGTCTGTCAACAGCTCTCTTCATCATTCGATACTTCTTTTTCCTGTCTGCCATAACCGCTTTCTATGATCGGTCATCTTTTTAATTGATGTCACTAAACAATCAACGGATCTGATGGTCGATCGTCTGGCATTCAGTGAAACACATGGATAAGCACTGAATCTAAAACTAGGCGCAACTAAAACAGATTCCTATGAGGATGTTATAAATAGATTTCTTTGGGGGATTTGGTTTGCAAGATTCTATATGTGAATTTGTGTTGAGCCATATCTTATTGTCTGGGGAGAGTCATTCTCTTTTAGTGCCTTATTACTTAACACACTCATCGGTTCGATTTCCACTCATTTATTTTTCCTCAAATTTTATTTGTGTCTTGCAACCTTTTCAACAGTCGCTGACTCTGTCCGTTATCCGAGCTGCGTTCTTTTTGTTTGTTTGTGCGCATGTCTGTGGTCAGTGTGCTTGCGCATACGCATATGTATGTGTGGACGCACATCCATACATAACAAACGCACGTACATAGTCGCAAAAATGCATACACAGACACACTCAGACATGCACACACAAGGAGACAGAGGTACACACACATGCAAACACACACACACACACACACACATACAAACACACAAACACACACACACATACAAACACAAACACGAGCACACACACACATGAATATGCGGAATGCATACATACAAATGTACACACGTGCATTCATGTATATATACATGCGTACACATGCAAACATGCATACAAACATACATATATATGCGCGCGTGTGTGTGTGTGTGTGTGTGTGTGTGTGTGTGTGTGTGTGTGTATGCGCATGCACACTGACCCCACATACATACATACATACATACAAACAAACGAAAGTAAGTTACTTGGCTCTTTCTATTCTCTTCATCTACCACTACTAAACCAAGCCTTCTAGCTTCTGTTACTCTGTCAGTCTGAATGTGAAAGTCCCACAACATCTTATATTTCTTACTTTCTAGTACTATAATAAGTTCATGTTCGTGCCATTTATCAGTATATTCAGATCTTAGCCTTCCGAATAGTTTCCAGTGGGTTACTCTCCCTAGGTTGTCATGTACTTTCTTGTATTCTTTTTTGTGCCAACATGCTACATTCACTTATTATATGGATGACACTTTCGTTTTTTGATTTCCATAGCCTACATTGGGAATCTACTTGGTTTTTGTCTATCTTTGTTTATCTTGGATTTTGTCTATCAAATTAATCCTTAATGCTTGATCTTGTGCAGCTACTAACAAATTTTCTGTCTTCCTTTTCAACCTTCCTTTCTGCAACAATAACCATGTCTTACCACTACTATTTACAGCAACTAACTTTGGGAACCTACCATGCAAAACCTTCTCTTGCCAGTCAGATATCTTTCGTTCTTTTTTCTGGTATTTAACTGAGTTTGGATTTCTGATATCCCTATGTCTTGCTGTGACTCTAGTACCTCTTAATAAACTTTCTTCACTCTTACCTAAGGACTTTCAAAATCAAGTGTTCATCTCATTTTCAGTGCTACCATAAGAAAAGTTACAATCCAAGAATAGTCCATGCACTCCATGAAGAAGATCGGGACCGAAATGTGGTAAACACCCATCGCTTTACGAAGCATCTGCATTATTTTATATATTCCTGTCACGAGTTCTTCTCCAACAGATAATCTCGTCAACTGTTTCTAAACCAATCTATCCATTCATGACCGTCATTAAAGTTCTCACTAATTCCCTGATATATTTTTAACTAGATTCTATATCAACTTCCAACATGTCTACTATTGTTTTCCTCCGAGATGTCTGTCGATCACATTGTCTTCTTTTTCTGAAAATTCTTCTTCACATTTTTATTGCAAA
Source organism: Octopus bimaculoides (assembly GCF_001194135.2). NCBI lineage: Eukaryota > Metazoa > Mollusca > Cephalopoda > Octopoda > Octopodidae > Octopus > Octopus bimaculoides. The sequence continues at coordinate 545,250 of NC_068983.1, read as the reverse complement.
TTTATTAGAACTAAAGAGAAAGTTTAGTTGGAAATATGGAAATCTAATATTAATGCTGAATCAACTTCAGCTGAATACTTAGAAAAGTCTTGACACCACAAAACATGCGGCATCTTCCATTTATTTGACAGAAAAATATCGTTCGATATATTAAAATACATGACATATTATAATTGTTATTGTTGTTTGCTATTATTATTATTATTATTATTATTATTATTATTATTATAGATGTCGCACAACATACAATATCGTGAGATTGCTGATTGAAGATATTGTGTCTACCAAGAGTTTGTACTGTTTGTATGTCGCAACAAGGGCCTCAGACAGACAATATGCATGCAGTTCCAAGTAATGACGACTTTTGCAGTATACCTAGATTGTAGGGTATTTTTTTTTTCAGATTGGGTGATATTGATCCCAATGGTCCGATGACAATAGGGATAACCTTTATGTTTGACTCTCGTAGCAGCCACATTTTAGCGATCTCAATTCTCTGGTCTCCATAATCAACTTTTCTCTTTCTTTCATGATAATATGTTCATCTCCTGGTACTGCCACTCAATTATTAGGCACTATTGTTTGTCCCTCCTAGAGGTTACTATCAGGTATTTTATGCATTTGTGTACATTTAAACTAATTCAATATTATTTTACAGAACTATAGAATTAAAATTTCTTTGATTAAACCCTTTCTAACATGGAAGGATCAAAAGAGCATTTAAGTCGTATAATGCTTTATGAGTACAAAAAAAGGAAACTCTGCAGCCGAAGTGACTCGAAACATACACTCAGTTTATGGGAAAGAATGCTTGAATGAAAGAACTTGCAGAAGATGGTTTGCAAAATTCAGAAGTGGAGGTTTCAGTCTTGAACTTGAAGATCGAACAGGACGTCCAGTTGAGTTTGATGATAAGCTCCTTGAGGCATTACTTGAAGAAAATCCTGCATTATCAGTTGAAGGAACTGGCAATAAAGCTTAGTTCAAACCATAGAAATGTTCATCGTCATTCTTCAGCCACTTGGAAAGGTTCCTAAACTTGGAAAATGGGTGCCTCATGAATTGTCCAAAAGCAACCACAAATCCCAAGTTGACATCTGCTCTTCTCTCCATTCTTGCGAACTCATTTCACCATTTTTGGATAGAATTGGGATTGATGACGAAAAGTGGATCTTCCATCGAAATGTCAAACGTCGTAAACAGTGGCTTGGTAAAAGGGAAAAAGTTCAACCACAACCGAGAAGGGAACTTCATGGGAAAAGGTTCTTCTCTCTATCTGGTGGGATTGCAAAGGAGTAATTCACTTTGAATTGCTACCACCTAATGCAACAATCAATGCTCAATGCTAAATGCCCATGAAATTCTATACGGAAGAGGGTTTCTTCTCTCTCGTTGGCGGTTCTTATTCGGAATTCATGAGTACTCTCAAGTCCATTTTCGTTAACCACTTCTGCTCTAGCAGCATACTGGAGGAAGACTTCTTTGCTTACTGAATATTTTGCCATATTTCTTCTTTCATTATTATTATTATTATTATTATTATTATTATTATTATTATTATTATTATTATTATTATTATTATTATTATTATTATTATTATTATTATTATTATTATTATTATTATTATTATT
>NC_068983.1:542698-543200 GCF_001194135.2 Octopus bimaculoides | reverse complement strand
TATATATATATATATATTTGTGTGTGTGTGTGTATATACTCAGAGAAGCGCGTGTGTGCGTTTGCGTAAATTCTCCTTCGTCATATAATTTAATATCCATCAGTTATTGTTTCGAGAAACACAAACGCTTAAAATGTTTATTCACTTAAACTATATGAAATAATTTCATTTAAACTTGAAATAAAAGTATTTCCATATTGATTTCTTTCCATTATGATATTGTAAATGTGATTTCGTTTGTCACCAACCGAAATCAAAGAAGGAAAATGTAGATATTGAATTAACATATTAATTAATTCTGAATTGGACAATTAAAATTATATACGACTCTGTATGTGTGTGTCTGTGTGAGTGCGCATGCGTTCGTGTACGTGGGTGTGTGTGTGTGTGTGTGTCACCTCGCACATATGTATATATTTGTACGTATGTTTATATATAATATATTTATATACACATATATATATATATACATATATATATATATATATATATATATATATAT
>NC_068983.1:541392-542321 GCF_001194135.2 Octopus bimaculoides | reverse complement strand
TATATATATATATATATATATATATATATATATATATATATATATATTATATATATATATACTAGCTGAATAGCCCGTCGTTGCCGGGCAATTTTCACAATAGAATGATATCTTTTATAAATTTTTGTTTATGTCAGACCATGCCTTCACCGACAAATAGGGTTCTTGATCAATACAGATTTGTGCAATTTCTCGCAAAAAAAAAACGTCGTTGAGGATTTTTGCCCTTTTTAAATTATTTGCATATCTGTTCGACCGTTCCACATGACTATCAGAAGTTCTTACAAATTTGGTCGTTGTAATACTTTGCTTTCCTTTCTTTAATAGAAATTCCTCCTCGTAGTGATTTTGCCTTCATTTAGACGGCTATCATGCAGAAAATGCCAGCTTCCAAATCCTGTTTTCTGATTGGGTAAAATTGATTAAACTTTAAACCTCAGTACATTTTTCTGCAATTTTTCTGGAACAAACAAATAATAAAATCATATCTAACATGGAAACTTCTTTCAATATACCAAATTTGAAAATGCTGACGTAATTTTAAACCTTCACAATATGAGACAACAACAGGGAAAACCCTACAACAGTATTCCGCTGACGATCGTAGGGTTGAGAGGTTGGCTGCCGGCAGCACGTTCCGTCCTTGAGCAAGACACTTTATTTCACGTTGCTCGGCTGTCAAGAATGAGCTTTGTCACATTCTCTGTCATGGCGAACCTCCAGGATGCTCAACCACTTGCTCACAAATTTCACGAGCAGGTTGTTCCAATGATCTGATTAACTAAAACCCTCGTCGTCGTAAACAACGGAGTGCCAGATATATATATATATATATACATATATATATATATATACATATATATATATATATGTGTATATATATATGTGTGTGTGTGTGTGTGTGTGTGTGTGTGTGTGTGTGTGTGTGT
>NC_068983.1:538879-540591 GCF_001194135.2 Octopus bimaculoides | reverse complement strand
ATAGATAGATAGATAGATAGATAGATAGATAGATAGATAGATAGATAGATAGATAGATAGAGACAGATGGATAGAGAGTCATATTCATGTGTGTTTGTGTGTGTGCGCACATTTGTGTGTGTGTGTGAGAGAGAGAGAGAGAGAGAGAGAGAGAGAGAGAGAGAGAGAGAGAGAGAGATACGAGATGAAGAATGTACTTTTTGAAATCAACAATAGTTCTTCCCTTTAGACCACCAACGTAACTACTACAACGACTATGCCACTACCACCGCCACCACCACGACCGCCTCCATCATCATCACCACCATTAGCACCACTACCATCACCAACACCATTATCACCAGCAACCTCACCACCACCACCACCACCACCATCATCTCTAACATCCTGTGTGATAACATGACGCCTCTCTGTTAAATTATCTCCTCTTTATCAGCTGTTCAACTCGTGTATCACTAATCAGCCGTTGTTTACTTGAACGTTTTCTGTCATGTCTCTGGCTTTATTAATACTTTACAGAGTCAATTGGCCAGTTTGAACATTGGTGAATATGAGAGGAGGCTTTTATCTAGCAATACTTGTAAACAACTCACTCCTCTCTCACCGTGTCTCTCTCACTCTCTCTCTCTCTCTCACTCTCTCTCTCTCTCTCTCTCTCTCTCTCTCTCCTTTTCATTTAATCTTTTCTTTTTCACGTCATAAACATATATTCTATTGTTTCACCTATTCCTAGTAACTGCCTACCCACAACAGACCATCACTACTCTCCGTAGCTTTTGCAACCGATCTATCTTGAACATAGCCCTTCGATCTCACAGAACATCTGCCTGGATTCCGTCGACGATACAACAATTGGAAATGGTGACTGTAAGAGTTTAGTCACCTATCCAGGAGATAGTTTAATTCTCTCATCTTCTTACTAAAGAATTAGTCCATGGTCATTATGAAATTAGGAACGAAAGACGCCATTAAGATCTTACTTGGGTTAAACAAATATCTATTGAATTCATTAGGATCTCCTCATCAGACCGACTGGGGTTGGTGGGAGACTCACTTGGCGGAGGTTAATAGTGGGATGGTACTTTTTAAGTGAGTATTGATAGAAACAGGACCAAGCCATGAGCCCTTCTTTTTTTAAGGGATCCCAATTTATAAAAAGATCATTAAACACTGTCTAAACATTTATTGTGGTTTAATGCACCGCCTCTGACCAGGATAACAAAGAGAATTCATTGCAGTTTCGTGTGTGAGCAGTTGTATGTGTGCGTGAGTGATTGCTTATCTCTACTCATTCATACTCCGTTAATAAATATACTCATTCATACACACACACACACATATATACACACATACATACACACATGTATGTATGTATGTCATTAGTTAGTTTTTAAGTTTTCATGCCAATGGTGAAAGAGTCGATTTCTAACCTAGATCCAAGTCATTTTCATTGGAATTTCAACATCAACAAGGCATTTTTGTGAGCATAAGAGAACATTTGTTTGCTTTGTTTTATATATGTATTTTCATGCATATAATTGCATATGTAAACATGCTCATGTATGTATGTATGTATGTATGTATGTATGTATGTATGTATGTATGTATGTATGTATGTATGTATGTATGTATGTACGTATGTAAGTGCACATCCATACATCTATGTACGCAAATTTGTATATATATATATATATATATATATATACATATTA
>NC_068983.1:532449-537235 GCF_001194135.2 Octopus bimaculoides | reverse complement strand
ATATATATATATATATATATATACATGTATAGAATAGTTGTACAACAATGCACCAATATTTACTGGAAATATATATATATATATATATATATATATATTGTGGAATCAGCCACTGATTCCTATAGTATTTTCTATAATGCTGACAAGCGAAAATTCAGCTTCACCACCTGCAATGGTGAGTATTAATTTCTATACGAAATTAGCATGCTAATCTGATGCACCTCGGTTGGGGGTGGGAAGGTTGTCTCCCCTTTCAGTTCAAATAGAATATTTGGCTTCTGTGGCTAAAGAGCCTTATTTCTAGCAGCCCGGCGCTCTCTGCACCCTTGATCCCTTTTAGTGACGGGAAATTATTTCCTTTTGGGATTTAAATTGTACCTAGTCACCTTAATTATTTCATATTTTTTATAATTTTTACATCCCTGCGTATAGATAGTTAAATATAAGAGATGAAAATAGGAACTATACTTATCGCAACATCAATATGGTTGTTCCATAGGAGTTGAAGTTACTACTGTCTTTAACCCCTGGAGGAGCCTCCTCCAGCTGCTTATCGATGCAATCTGCACCCGATATACTGTATATTGCAAGCGAGGGAGTGAATCACTGCTATCTCTAATGGACGAGTGTGCTCACCACTGAGGATGGGCACAAATATCCTGAAACCGTACGGTCGGGTAATCCTGTCGATTGCTGAATGATGGTAAGAGTTCGCTCCCCTGCTTGCAATATATATCGGGTGCAGATTGCGTCGATAAACAACTGGAGAGAAAGCTCCTCTTGGGGTTAAAGGCGATATCAATATGGCTGATCCGTACGGATCAGCGATATTGATATGGCGATAAACATTATTTCTATATATGTACGAGGCTGAGTGAAAAGCTTTTGGAGATTTTCAGTTTCCGTCTACCAAATCCACTCACAAGCTTTAGTAAAAGATACTTGCCCAAGGTGCCACGCTGTAGGACTGAGCCTGGAACCATGTGGCTGGAAAGCAAACTTCTTACCACTGGTTTTACTCACGATGCTCGGTCGCAGATCAAAATCTCTTGCTAAATTAATAACCTACAATTTCTATATTGTTGCAAGATTAAATATTTTTATGTTGTCATCTCTAAATTGTGCAATTCTAGTAAATCTTATTTATGTGTAACATCTCAAGGCCATTAGGTGTAAGACTCAGTGGGGCGGGGAGGAGATGACTGAAGCGAACCTTTACAACGAAATGTCTGGCTTCAGAAATATTCATTCAGGTAAACATTAGAATTAAACATCCTTAACAGAATTGGAAATCTTTCGCAGCAATAATAGAAATAGCTTCGGACATTTCTCTCTCTCTCTCTCTCTCTCTCTCTCTCTCTCTCTCTCTCTCTCTCTCTCTCTCTCTCTCTCTCTCTCTCTCTCTCTCTCTCTCTCTCTCTCTCCCTCTCTATCTATCTATCTATCTATCTATCTATCTATCTATCTCTGTTTCTTTTCCCTGTGTCTCTCTCCTTCTCTCTCTCCTTCTCTCTCTCTCTCTCTCTCTCTCTCTCTCTCTCTCTCTCTCTCTCTCTCTATCTATCTATCTCTGTTTCTCTTCCCTGTCTCTCTCTCTTTTCTCTGTCTCTGTCTGTTTCTCTCATCCACTGAAGAGTCTAATTCACTTTCATTCGTGGTTATAATTGCACAAGTGTGGGTGTATATATATGTTGCTGTGTGAGTTGAGAAAAACAATCTCTCAATAAATTTCTTAAGAAAGATACATATATAATTGACTGTGTATGTATGTACACAAACACATTTTTGTGTGAATGAGTGTGTATATATGTATGTATGTATACATATATATAAATGTATGTATGCATGTATGTATGTTTGTATATATGTTTGTGTATATATGTATGTATTGTGAGTTTGTGTGTGTGTATATATAAATACACACACACATATGTACACATATACAGACACATATGCAATGCATATAGATAGATAAATAAATAGATAGATGATCGATAGACAGACAGACAGACAGACAGGCAGACAGACAGACAGACAGACAGACAGATAGATAGATAGATAGATAGATAGATAGATAGATAGATAACCTCTCTATCCGGCATTCGCCATGATAGATCGCTAGCCACAATACCTTTTTTCTATTTACTCTCCCTGTTTCTTTCTGTGTTCCTTTCAGTCGAAGAGCGTAGACTCGAAACGAAAAAGACTTTCTCACTTCCTGAGCGCTAAACTAATACATCTGTTTGTTGTTTACACACCCGTCTTCGTGTTTTTTTCTTTTTCTTTTTTTGTAAATTCTCACTAGACAAGCAGGCAGACAGACAGGCAGACAGACAGGCAGATAGATAGATAGATAGATAGATAGATAGATAGATAGATAGATAGATAGATAGATAGATAGAGACAGATAGATAGATAGACAGATAGATAGATAGATAGATAGATAGATAGATAGATAGATAGATAGATAGAGACAGATAGATAGATAGATAGATAGATAGATAGATAGATAGATAGATAGATAGATAGACAGATAGATAGATAGATAGATAGATGTATATACATTATATGAATGTAGATAGATATATCATAATTCGAAAGTTATAAGGTATATAGAAACAGTGCAGACATTAACTGGCATCGAGCAGAATAGAGCGGCTGGAGTGGACAACACAGATACGTCTATAACATCAGAAGTTTACATATTCGAACATTCATATGTTTTCTAAACAAATGTGAAGGCGTGTGGCCCAGCTGTTAGGGTGCTGCACTCACAGTTATTAGGTAGTGGGTTTGATTCTCAGATCGGGCAGTGCGTTGTGTTTTTTGAGCCAAACACGTTATTTCATGCTGCACCAGTCCTCTTTTTCAATCTGGTTGGGTAGGGAATTTGGGTCTGCTCGCCTAGCCAACTGGATGGTGCCTTTCGAAGGCTAAAACGATGCAAAGCGCATTGTGACCAGTAATGTGTACCAATATTTGATAGTTTGGTCAATAACATGATTTGTTTAATTGATCAAAATTTCATTGTAACGTACTCTAGGTTTCACTCTTGGATTGGCTATTCAATAACAGTCGTATTTTGCTCAACTGTTGGCGAAACTCAGTACGGAGTTCCAAGTGTAAGTATGCATGCACGTATGTATGTATGTATGTATGCATGTACGTATGTATGTATAATGCAGTATAATATAATTCAATAAATTATGTCTTCGAATATTTTCGTGAAATTTCTGTCTTTACTCAATATCATTCTTTGGGCGTGGAAAGTAATCCCCTTCTCCAGGGGATGCTTTTCCTGTGAGCGGTGAGAAAGAGACACTATGCTTGACTTTGAAGACAGATATTGTATCGCTATCATGTGTCTCCTAAGTTTGTCACTTATATATATGTATATATATATATATATATATATATATATATATATATATATATATATATATATATATATATATATGATACATGTATATGTGTGTATGTATCGATACACTTTCTTACATACGTGCATATGTGTGAATGTGCCTGTATACATATGTATATATTATTGGATATAAGTTGGAGTCAAGATGAAGGAGTATTTATTTGTAATCACTTCAGTTGTTTGCATGCAACGTAGTTCTCCAGGTTTGCAGGTATTTGGTTATGTAACTTTTTCCCTGCATTGTGAGATCTTGTGTTTCATCAGGTGCTAAAGAAACATTGCTTCTGCGTGCCGTAAACTCAAAATTTCGGCTTCGACCACATCCCTTCTGTCTTCCGTGACTAAGCGAGTCTGGACGAGATTTATCCTGTGCTCTTCTACGTCCTTAACTGAATATAAACTATATATACATACATATACTTGCGTATGTATATATAAGTCTCTCTCTCTCTCTCTCTCTCTCTCTCTCTCTCTCTCTCTCTCTCTCTCTCTCTCTCTCTCTCTATCTATCTATCTATCTCTCTCTCTCTCTCTCTCTCTCTCTCTCTCTCTCTCTCTCTCTCTCTCTCTATCTATTTAGATAGATAGATAGATAGATAGATAGATAGATAGATAGATAGATAAGTATACATGCAATATATGTATACGATTGCCAAGTGAACAGGGTAAGAGATAAGTAGCAATTGCACTCCATCCATGACAAAGCCAATTTTAGCTGAAATATAGTAAGCAAGACTATATTGTGCAATATACTTCCACTGTTTCAACGGTGGAGGACAGATTTCGTGCGGTTTACAGAAACCAAGTAATTCCTTGGTGAATACGTGAGGGGAAACTGTCTGTTTGTTAAATAGACAACTCGACATTGGATATGAGACAATGAAAATACGAAAGAGGAAAATAATATTTTCTAACAAAAACATTAAACAAGGATATAGCTGTACACTATAATGCTACACACACACATATGTATATACACACACACATGTATACATACACAAATGTACGTGTGTATGTATATATATATATATATATATATATATATATATATACACGCACACATATGTATGCATATATATATACATATGTATATACATATATATACGTATAGATATGATAGATATGTGCATATCTATATTCATATGCACTCACATACGCACATAGATATACACAAAAGTTTGTGTGTAGGTCATTTTTTTTATTTCCCAGTATGTATATGAGACTGAGCAGAAGATTACAGAAGCAAGAATCACATTAATCACTCATCAACAATAGATGCGTGTGAGTGTGTGTGTGTGTATGTCTCCTTCTCTCTCTCTCTCTCTCTCTCTCTCTCTCTCTCTCTCTCTCTCTCTCTCTCTCTCT
>NC_068983.1:530281-532358 GCF_001194135.2 Octopus bimaculoides | reverse complement strand
TCTCTCTCTCTCTCTCTCTCTCTCTCTCTCTCTCTCTCTCTCTCTCTCTCTCTCTCTCTCTCTGTAGACATATGCTGTGAAGATTTGCTATTTTGCAAGACTTAACATGGTAGTCATTAATGTTAGAACTACTTTTGATGAATTTACTCCCTTGCAAAAGGCTGGAGATTTTTTGGTGCTGTCTGGCTTGAAACACAGTGCGTCGTACAAATGCTTGATGTAGTTTCACTCTCAGTGTCATAGAGTTGTTTGATGTGTTTTGGAATTGTTTGTCTTGATTTAAAACGTCATACAAATATAGTTTGATGTCATGTTGCCTCCATTCTGTCTCATATTACGAGAGTTGATAGCTTTCACATCTGCCGAATGTATGTTTACAGTGTAGTGTCGTTGTCACTGTTGGTGCTATTGTTACTGCTACAGACGTTGATGATGATGATGATGATAATGATGAAGGTGGTGGTGGTGATGGTGTTGGTGACGACGACGATGATGCTGGTGGTGATGACAAAGACGATGACGACAGCGTCGTTTGGAATCAGGTGGCCTTCATGTTTTACAAAACAAGTCTGTTGCTGTACGGCGGCCACCCCATCGAGTAGGAAACCCTCATCATGATAGAGAGATAAAAGAAGGTCCTGGCTGTTTAGCCCCAGGTCAGCCCTGATCCTGCAGAGCTATGATCAAAAGCCTCCCGCGTCATGATCAACTTGCAATTGTATGGCAGGACTGTACCCTTCCTTATTTTAATGGATAATTCGTCATTTGAGGGTGATTTGACTGTTGCGTCTAATGACTATGTCGTGGCATTTCTCGTTTGCGTTTGACGGGTGGGAAAAGGGTAGATTTTTAAAGGGTGAAGGGAGTTAATGAAAGACAGTCTAAGAGACAGGGGTGGAAGTTAGTGAAGTGGGGGAGGGGGTAAATGTCTAAAAGGAGGGAATGGTAGTAAAGGTGGGGGTTAAGTATAGGGGTTAAATGTGAGAGCGAGGGAATCCATAATTGGTCATATTCAGGGGGTAGGTGGGGGTGGGGAATTGGATGGAGTGCAGGCTGGGTTAACAGCAGGAATATAATGGATGTTAGGTAAATGGCTTCCTGGTTGTGGGTAGATTATATCGAAGACAGGTGAGTAATGCTGAGATCATCAAATAAAGGGTGGAGGAGCAGTGGGGGTTTATTGTAGGAAAAAAGACGAGACGGTGTGTGTGTGTGTGTGTGTGTGTGTGGTAGAAGGTTGAGAGAGAGAGAGGGATGTGTATATGTGTGCGTGTGTTTGTGTGTATGTGTATGCTAGGGTATTTGTACATGCTTGGATATGTCTTTGCGTGTGAGACAGAGGACAGACAGACAGACAGGCAGGCAGAAAGTGCATCTATTAGTATGCGTGGGCGTAGAGTTGTAAAGACAGGGAAAAAAATATATATATATATGTATATATATATGCACACACTTACGTGTGTCTGTGCATATGTTTAAGTGAGCTATGTGTATGTGTGAGCACGAATGTCTATGTGTGCGTATGCATATATGTATGGGTATAAGTAAGTGTGAGTGTTTGCATGTGTGTGCATATCTACGAACGTGTATAGATATGTATGCGTGTGTTTTGTGTGTGTGTGTGAGAGAGAGAGAGAGAGAGAGAGAGAGAGAGAGAGAGAGAGATAGAGTGAGTGAGTGAGTGAGTGAGTGAGTGTGTCCATTTTGTCGACGCACAAACGACACAAAGATCAAATACTATAAAAGCGGTGAGTGAAAAGTTTCTCATCCACGCCCTGTGTTGCTGCTCTTGTTTGTTCAGTGGTGGTAGTCACCATCATCACCATCATCACCATCATCGCCATCATCATCACCATTACAACCGCCGCCGCCGCCGCCATCAATGAGGTATCAAGTTAACACCGACAATTTCGAGGAGACATTAATATGGAAATCTAAAATATTTTCCTGGAAAAATATTCCTTGCATTCGTGTCTGTAGCAGTAGTAGTAGTAGTAGTAGTAGTAGTAGTAGTAGTAGTAGTAGTAGTAGTAGTAAGTCTATTGTTCCTGCCGTCATCAACGATGTTTGCAGAAGA
>NC_068983.1:527699-529274 GCF_001194135.2 Octopus bimaculoides | reverse complement strand
GTGGTGGTGGTGGTGGTGGTGGTGGTGGTGGTGGTTGTGTCTTGACTTTATAACATTGATATCCACGAACACTACCCCTCCCCGACCCCAGTTCACCGATGCTGGTATTTACTATCACTTACATCTGCAAATCCCCAGAGATTGTCACGCATGACTGTTACACAATATTCTCCTTCCCATGATGCTTTGCTGTCTGCAGGGAATGTCATGGATGGCTGTTACCAACACTCTCCTTCCCATGATGCTCTCCGCACCAAAGTGCCCTTATATCCCAGACTAATATATTTATTGTTTTTCTCTGCAAATTTATTTTCATGATTTAATAATAAACAGAAACCAAACATCTACATTATTGTCCGGTGCCTTTGCAAATTTGAATTAGATTTTAGTGAACTAAAATCTATAATCTATTATGTTTGTGTTATTATTGTTATTGAGAAAGGCATGGACGCCACTCCCTTACCCATAAATCCGAAGAATATTTTATACATAATAAATCGATAGTCACCCTCAGAAGTCTGCCAATCTACAGAGAGGTCGTCAAATCAAACATTGTTCCTTTAGTTTTAATTTAAAAAAAGTTTTTCTTTTTTTATCAAAAACAATATATTAATGGCAACGAAGAATTTTGTTTGAAAAGCTTGGCCAATATATTGTGTTCACTAATCACTTTGTTAATTAGATCATTTAATTAGACTCAACTGCAATGTTAGCAGTAGTGGCGATTATTGATACAATCAATATTCCTGCAGAAATGGAGTTTTTTTTTTGTTTTGTTTTGTTTTTTTACCATACCCTTGGTGATAAAAGGGATATCTACCCAAAGCCAGATTTGAACACAGACATTTTAGTGCTGAATCTCCTCTCGGCTAGCTTTGTACCAAGTCCACTAACGCCGTAGCTGACGGCTAAAGCAACAGGGAAGTTCTTTCTCCGACATTACACACAATCGATATTTTGTGTCATGTCTCTGACCTGTAGAGTCAATATTTACTGATCAAGAAACCTGCTTATATCTGCTGGACAACTCCCGGTCTTACTGCTATCACCTTTATTCAACCCGTTTACAATTGGTCAAGTTTTACATCTGATAAACGTGCTTAATGTAAATATCTTGAAAGATATTCAAATGAGTGAGTCAGAAGTATTTTGGAAAATAACCGAGAGAAATCTCAATTCTTGTGAAAGCACATGGCTCAGTGGTTAGAGCGTCGGACTCACAATCATGAGATAGTGAGTTCGATTCTCCGACCGGGCTCTGAGTTGTGTTCTTGAGCAAGACACTTTATTTCACGTTGCTCCAGTTCCCTCAGCTGTAGAAATAAGTTGCGACGTCACTGGTGGCAAGCTGTATCGGCCCCTTTGCCTTTCCCTTGAATAACATTGGTGGTAGGGAGAGGGGAGGCTGGTACGTGTGGGCGGCTGCTGGTCTTCCATAAACAACTTTGCCCAGATTTGTGCCTCGGAGAGTAACTTTTAGATGCAATCTCATGGCCACTCACGGCTGAAGGGATTTTACACTGTTTGTATGTGCGTATATTATGCGTGACAGATATATATATATATATATATATA
>NC_068983.1:518747-527528 GCF_001194135.2 Octopus bimaculoides | reverse complement strand
GGTTCCAGTTGATCCTATCAATGGAAGAACCTGCTCGTAAAATTAACGCTCAACCACAACCGAGAAGGGAACTTCATGGGAAAAAGGTTCTTCTCTCTATCTGGTGGGATTGCAAAGGAGTAATTCACTTTGAATTGTTACCACCTCATGTAGCAATCAATGCTCAAGTCTATTGTCTGCAATTAGAGCGTTTGAACCAAGCTTTGAAGAAAAAAGACCCACTTTGGTGAATCGAAAAGGAGTGATGTTTCATCAGGACAATGCGCGACCCCACACTACAAAGATCACATCACAGAAGATCGAAGAGCTTGGTTGGGAAAAAATTCCTCATCCACCTTAATCTGACCTTGCTCCTTCAGTCTACCATTTGTTTCGTAGTTTACAGAATCATTTGGGGGACATAACTTTCGCAAGCCAGGAGGAGATCGAAACTGACATTTCAGAGTTCTTCGCTTTGAAACCAAAAGAGTTTTACATTGATAGGATTAAAAAGTTTGTAAATGGATGAAAGGAAGTCATAGATAATCAGGGAAAGTACATTGATGATTAAATTTCAATTAAATATAACATTTGATCACTTGTTTTCTTTATTCAAAATTCGGACAGAACTTATGGGATGACCTGATATGTATCCATCCTTGTATGCATCTGTTCATATATAAATATATGCGCCTATTTGTTCGTGTTTATATGTATGAATGCATATGTATATATGTGTTTAAGTGTGTATGTGTATATGTATATATAAATGCGTGTGTACATGTATACATTCAGCTATGTACGCTTGGATACATATGCACATCTATGTATGGGTGACCGGTGCGTCATATACATCATGTCAAAAGCGACAGACTGGAGAGAGAAAAACGTGACTTGAATTTTGTGTTTCATCCTACTTTTCATTAAAGATATTTTTCGTTGCAAGCAAATCCTGTTTGCCTTGTAATAATCCTTGGATTAAGCATGCCTTCTCTGCGATAATACTTGAATTAAATCTGTTTTCACCTTTGTATTCTGTCGATTAACGAAACGACTAAATCAAATTATTCAAATTATTCAACAATGGAGACTGTTTAAACCGATTTCTGACATTTCTATTATTCCTTCAGCAACATCAATTTACGCTATGGATAGGTGGAGGATAGATGTATAGGATATATATATGTGTGTGTGTGTGTGTGTGTGTGTGTGTGTGTGTGTGTGTGTGTGTGTGTGTGTGTGTGTTGATAGGCATAGGTTACAGGATGAAGATCGTTGCCGAGTCAAGGTTTCCGTGGCGCATCTATTCATCCCGTTGGACGAAACACCGGTCTGGCGTAGGATTACTCATTTTTTGCCAGCTGAGTGGACTGGAGCAACGTAAAATGAAGTGTCTTGCTCATGAACACAATGCGTCGTCCGGTCCAGGAATTGTTTAAAGTCTTTAGAGGAGAAGAGTCCACTGATTTTTTCTGACTTATTTAATGTGCGATTTTCATTGTCGATAAGGCTAGCAGCAAATTTTATATATTTACATATGTGTTTATGTATGTATGTATGTATGTATGTCGTCAGAATGATTTGAACTTTATCAGAGGAATATTGACGAAAGTTGGCAGGAGAATGAAAGTGTCCTTCAAAGGATTCAAAAATGCCTTCCTATAGACAAGCCATACTGTCACAAGATTTCTACATTGTTTTCTTACTTCAGACAGAACAGCTTTGTTTATTAAAAGTTGTTCGGCATATCACCCCCACTCCCTTCTTTCCACCAGCCTGTTCATCAGTCACAATGTTGTTCGACTCTCAATGGTCCTGGAGGAATTGGTTGAGGCAACTTGTGTACAGTTTGTACATAATGTTTAGGCAGGCAATGGGCCATTAGTTTCCTGCCATCTCGGTGATTTCATTTTTGGCAACAAGATTTGTCCTTGCTGTAGCAAGCCAATTTGGTATATCGGTCTGACCTTCCGTAATCCTTTTGAACTTACATATCAATTGGTTTCTATAAGATGTCAGCTTCTTGTACCAATATCCAACTATTAGGTCCCATCCAGATGCCTTCCCATTCTG
This sequence comes from Octopus bimaculoides, assembly GCF_001194135.2. Classification (NCBI taxonomy): domain Eukaryota; kingdom Metazoa; phylum Mollusca; class Cephalopoda; order Octopoda; family Octopodidae; genus Octopus; species Octopus bimaculoides. The sequence goes on along the minus strand of NC_068983.1, from coordinate 525,476 downwards.
CAGTTTGCCTTCTGCTATAGCGAAGGTTTCTGCATCAATTTTCTATGTTTTATTGTTAGTGTTGGTACAGTGTTCTCTCTCAATTGTATTAAACTATGATGCATTCAGGTTGAAATCCCTCTTTTCGTTCCAAATTTTTGACCAGAATGATTGTAGATCTTCTTGGGAGGGAACTTTCTTAATGATAATCTTTTCCTTCCTCATCTCCCTGTATAATACTTGTGGGTTAAAAGCAAACTTGTGATTGATACTGACTCGTTCAAAAATTCGCATGCGATAGCGGGGTTTCTCGCTCATCGTCCTGAGTTTTAAAGTGATTAGCTTTCCCACGAGAGCTCAGTGTGAAGAGTTGCCATAAAGTTTCGCTAATTTTTGTTTAAGATAGAGTTGGTCAGGTATAAACTAATTTTTCTCTTTACATGTTATTGTTGTAGTTAACCATCCGATATTGCGGCGTACGTTGTTGATGTTTTCTTCAAGTTTTGTTTTCCATCTAGGTTATTTCCGTTTAGTAATTTTGTTACTTTGTTCACTGTAGACTTCTCCTAGGTGTTCTTTAAAAGTAATAGCGGCTGTGTATATAAGAGTATTAATATTCCAGTAATTAACATCACATGATTCCATGTGCTCTCCAGCAACATCGTTGATAACCTTAAACTTTAGATCGATCAGATTTTTTCTCACTCTTGTTGGAAGTGGTCTGTTGCTCAACGAAAGCTTCGAAAAAGTAGCAAAATTCTTTGCGAATTGTAATTTTAAAATGTTTTTGAGTCGGATGCATTCCGCAGTCTTCGCGACTGACTCAGCTAAATTTGGGGACGCACTTGAATTTAGCGATGGCGGGAGCGGTGGTTTGTTTACATTATTTTTTTACGCCGTTTCTGGCAGGTTTTGACCCATTTTCAGTTTTTTGGGAGGATCGAGGTCCAGTTGACTTTTTCTTTTACAAAAGATGCTTGTCGTCGGAGCTGTTTCGCCGTGAAGGTATTTAAGTTGGGATGAGTTGGGATGAATTGTATTAACTGCTTCATATATCCGATTGAAGGGTCATCTCGGGTTTGCTCATAGCACCGAAGTAAATCTTAGTTTAGTTGTTGAGTTCAAGTAAAATGAGAAAAGTACTTACGTCTTCTTAACTTACTGATGAAGTAGTTCTGTTTTCATCGGTGGTGACGTTGTGGTGGTGTTAGCCATAATCGTGTTAGCGAGATTCCTAGTGGTGTAGATGTCTATTTTAAAATCTGTTCAGGATAGCGCTACGATGGCGAGTAAAAGGTGTTTCTCTTATTAATTATTGGAGAAATAAACCAGTTAACGATCTAGGTTGTACTCCTGGTCCATTGGAGTACAGCAGAATTAACTCCGCCACCCAGGCCAGGCTGCGGTGTTAATGTGTTTGATGATGTGTTAGGCCTACCATTACACTTAGTCGTTCAGTAATTTTTGTCTATATGACAATTTTTATGTAATTTCAGAAAATTTGTAAGACAAAACATGATAATTGAGCTCAAAAGGGCACCGCCTTTTACAGAATCCTCACCATAGTTAAACTTCCCCTCCACCAGCATAGGAATTGTCAAAAACATAAAGAAAAGCTTATATTTACAAAGATGTTATAAAGGAATAACTGCGAGTTCTTAAACATCAGAACAAAGAACCATCTAAAAATCTGAATGAAAGAGCTAACATCTCTAAAAGGATGGTACTATGAAAGAGAAATGGTCAGACCCTTAAGGATTGGAATCGATAAAATGTTTTACGGAGAGGAGAAAACTCTGAAGTAGGGGTGGTTGTATACACACACACACGCACGCACACACACGCACACGCACACACAGACGGACACACACACACATGCACACATATGGTGAGGGAGCAGGAAATATTATACCATTGTGGAATATAAATTCTATAATTGATACAGGACCACAATGGAAATCTTGAATATTGGAAGATGCAGTCACATAGCGAGTTTGCTGATAACTGTATCAGAATATAATCTCTTGTTATGTGGGAGTGTGTGTGTGTGTGTGTGTGTGTGTGTGTGTGTGTGTGTGTGTGTGTGTGTGTGTGTGTGTGTGTGTGTGTGTGTGTGCGCGTGTCTGTGTGTGAAGAGACAGGGAATGAGAGAACAACTTGTGTTTATACCAGTGTATATATTGTATTAGCATTATACATGCAGTAATCGTTGTTGATGTGAAGAAAGACAAACAATGAAATTAATGGTGATATTAATTCTAATGATGACTATCTGTGAGTGAGATAATGTCGGCTAGACATGAAATGAGTGGTCGGCGAAGTAGGGGAAGAAGAAGAGACGCCATGGGCCGGCGACGGGAGAGGAGACGTCATTTCCTGATGCTATTATAATGATCACATTATGATTAACGATCTCAATGTTTTTATAATGGATCCCTGGACGAATGAATAAATTAACATAATTTATATTTTAATCATGGTGTGTCTGTCATGGAATAAATTTAAGTTTTGACACCAGTTGTCACCTTCACTTCCAAATTAAATCAATTCCTTTTCACACACACCCCTAACCCTACCCTCCTACCCCACCCACCGCTTTTATGTCTTTCAGACAAGCCTTAGCCACTCCCTCCTCATTTTCCATGACCTAGAACATGGCCGTATTCTTTTCGCTCAAAAAGAAACCATTGTGCTAAACAGCAGTGCGGGATGTAACTTGGCCTGCCCTGGCCTGCCCTGGCCTGCCCTGGCCTGCCCTGGCCTGCCCTGGTGTCCTCACCTGGTACTTTGTTGTATTTAGTGGAGTCAAGAGGGGTTAGCCTAACCTAGCCTTAACACCAACATCACCTTCGTACCTTGCTGGAGTTCACACAACTGTAAGTTTTCAAACCATGTCTTTAGTCTTATAATAAACCTCCAACATAGCTCAATGCTCTTCTCCGCCCTTACTGAAGCAACTAGGGATTCGAATTTATTCCCCTCTTCCACCATAGAACCCTGAGATGCAAAAGCTCATCAACGCAACATTTTCTATTCTCTCTAAAGAAAATATTTCCATTTTACAAGTACCAAAATGGTTCGAAGAACAATAATGAACCTCACAACTTTCAGAATTATTCACTGAATTGAACAAACATAAAATTTCAAAACCAAGAATGTGATGTGACGTGAATGAGAGGGGAAGGGGAGACAATCGTATTTGAGATTTTGCTCCAGCAATTCTGTTTATAATTAAGTTTAGTTTCGACCGAGGGTGAGAGGTGATGTTCCTATCCGATGCCCGTAAATTTCCCCATCCTCCACATGTGAGGTTTGTGCAGTTATTGTTGTAATTGTAAGATTGAATAGTTGGGAAATTATGTGGTTTGGGATCTAGATAGGATAGGGGTGTTGAGATGTGGAGTAAATGTTCAAAAGATTTCGTGAGGAGTGCCTAGCTGGTCTATTTGACAATTGAAAGACAATGGTGTAGTAGCAACAGAGGAAGGAAAAGGAGGAAACATCTGTTGATTAAGTTTATTGATGAGTCGCCAGGAAAAATTTTGTTTGGCATCTTTTAAAACTTAAAGTAAATGTGTTTCTGTCTGTTTTGAACTTTACATTTTTTTTTTTTTCTTTCAGAAAAATTCATATTCTTCTTTGAAATGCGAAATTATGAAGTGTTTTTACACAACCATTAACCAGGAGTGGAATCCATTTCCTAATTTTCTTTTACCAGGAATTGAAATTTTGCTCCACTGATCTTTACAAAACTCCAAAGTATTATTGAAAATAAAAAAAACAGTTAAATCGAAAATTAAAAACCAGGGAATATATAGCGGTATGTTGAGGCGATAAAGGAAGAGTTGCAATGTTGTGAGGTCAACATTTTAAAATGTTTGACAGGTGTACTTAGTGTTCTTAGAAAATTGTTTAAAAAATAATGACATCTGAATAGAAGCCTAGAAAACAAGTGAGAAGTATTATAGAGGAATTTTAAGAGCATCAAATGTTGTTTCTGTAAATCTATATGTTTAGATTATAGGGAAAGTAAATACAGTGTTGGGTTATTTAAATCGATGACACAAAGTGTTTTTCTCTTGGCTTTACTCTTGTAGACATTCTCTTACTTAAATCACCGAATATTCTATGTTTATTTTTCATTTATTGTTTTCCTTGAGTGTCTCTCGTATTTGCGGTACTGTTCTTTAGCCTTGATAGAACAGCTTGGTGGCGATTTGCTTAGAATATATATTGGGAAGGTCATTTAGAAATCCTGATATTATCGTATTTTCTACGACCATTTTCTTCGTCGCGTACATCTTCAACGTTTTCGCACAACTGTATAAGGTCCAACAACCTTTTAAAGCCAAATATCCCGAGTAAATGTAGTTTCATTCCGCCCCATCGGAGGCAAAATCTAAAGGAACGAATCTACCCTTTTAGACATATCGTTTCACATCCATCAAACAACCAAAACTCCACAGGTCTAGAATATCTTCGCATCAACTCAGCCAACAACACCTACAAAAAAATCATTCCTTTCGTAGTTTTGGCAAAGATAGATTTACTGGGTTCTGGTTCCTGCACTCTAATGTTACTGGTTGCTTTCCTTTGAAGAATTTAGCAAAAGCATCGTCGTTGAACTTGATATATTTTTAAGCTTTTAAGCATGTCTGATATCAGGCTACCCTAGCTGAGCCACAAGTTTTATTCATCTTTCTTCTCTTGAATGGCAATTGTCTGTCAAACTGCGCTTAGTCTGCACTTAATGGTCTCCCTCTCTCCCTCTCTTTCTTTCTCTCTCTTTCTCTCTCCCCTTCTCTAATGGCACTCACTCCAATACAGATGATACAACCTTCAACACCTACTTTTTTTTATCAGATTATCACCTGTAAACTCAGTAGAAAATCTTGTCTATTTCTTCATTCTATATTCAGTTATCTGTGAACTGACTCCAAGGCTAACCATTCTTGAATCCTTCCAGATGAAGTTGAAATTAAAGAGAAATGTCGCCGTTGCTTTTCTGGATGCTTCTTATAGAAGAAAGCTGAACACTAAGAGGCCTTTGCATGAGTTAGATGACTGGATAAAACCATTTAATCTCACTTATGGCACAAAGTTTTTCAGAAAGGCATCAACATCACACAACCTCATTCTCTTCTGCAATTGTATAATTGTGTGCCAAAATGCGGTATTGCAATCTTTCTGCTTACTTCTCCCTATTCTATAATGTCCATTTAATAAATTCTTTAATTCCACTTTATTGCTCTCTTACATTATCAATATTGTCTTTGTTTGCTGTTGTTTTCTGTTGTTGTTTTCTTTCACTTGTAATTCTTAGTTTACGTCTTTCTTCCAATTTACACTCAACCAGGAAGTTCTTCTCGGTCAACTTTTAGAAACTTTATTCAGATATTTCAATCGTAAAACTAAAACATTAAAACTTTTACAAGAATTATTAAAAATAACTTTTAACTGGAAGTCGATTGCCAGTTCGTTCCTCACAACTTTTAATTTTTATTTTTTCTTCACACATTGCTTTAACGATAAATAAATATGAACAAGAAGAACGAAACAAAAATATCGTTTTCGTGTGTTAAACTTGGATGTCTACTGAGTTCAAACGATAAAAATATATGTTTAGTATGTAATAAAGAAGTTTGTTAGTCTTTAATTTCTTTTAGTGGAAATAAAAATAATTGGATGTTTAAGTGAAAAGTTAATAAGTTATGTGTAGAGAGAGTTTGGGAGTAAGGAGGGACTCAGCTAGATTAGCCTTCATCAGAAAAACAAGTAAAACATCTATTTCTAGAGAAATAGGATAGGCATTCGATGTACAAACAATATAATGGTTAATTGAGAGAAAACGAACAAGCTGGACAATTTATAAAGAAAATTTCAGGCAAGTGATTCGATCTGAGAACTTATGTTGCAAATTAAACGATTGTAGCAAGCAAGTCACATATCAGCCATTCATAAACTCACAAAGACTGTTAACGTCACTTAAATATCTGTTATTTGATGTGTAAAATGCTCATCGCACCTACAGCGACTGGTCACTGACAAGATTGCATTGCATCATAGAAGTGCAGTGTTATCTTGTCCGTGACGAGGTCGTGGTTGGTGCGCCGGAAATTTTGGCATCAAATAACAACTATTTAAGTGATGTTAACAGTTTTTGTGTGTTTTTGAATGTCGGATATGCGTCTTCCTCATTGCAGTCGTGTAGTAGTGAAGAGGTTAATCAAATAATAAGCATCCAATAAGCGACACAAAAATGATATAAACAATAATCTGAATAAATTAATAAACAATATATACCACGGATAAATAAACAATGAATATTGGCATTAAATAATTTAAAGTTGCGGCGATTAATAAATTAAGAAGAGATAAAATTGGTGAACAACAAATAGGAGTGTTTTAAACATAGAATAGATATCACTAATAACTAAACAAGAGATCACCGATAAACAATGGAAAAGAAAAGATAAATATTGTTGATAAACAAATAATAGGTTCCATTGATTAAAAAAAAGACGGTTAATATCAGGTGAAAATAAACGAGTGGGTACACATGAGAAGCAACAGGCAGCAATGACAAACGAACACTGACAAGAAAACAATTCTCACCTGTTGATAAATCAGCAACAGGTACAATTTATAAATGAACAATAGATATTGTTGGTATACAAGCACGTCGGTGTCTTTAAAGAACTCTCTAGAATTCGATCCAATTATTCTGTAATAAGAGTAAGAGTCATTTAT
>NC_068983.1:511330-513587 GCF_001194135.2 Octopus bimaculoides | reverse complement strand
ACGGTGACAGACAAGGAGAATGATCGTATCAGAATATTCATATAAGGGATCGAGTCACCAGGGTTTTAGAAATGCGTCTATAACGGTTGACTGTTGTCGGATTCTCTGTCAGATGATGTTTACAAGAGAAAATGATATGAAAATGTGGTTAAAATTAATCATGTATGAATTAATCAAGTAATCGCTGTTTCAGTTCAAGCAATGAAATAATGTTATATAAAACGTCATTTAAACCACCTCAAATATTAATAAAATTGATGGAAGTATAAATAGCTTTGAAAACGTTGAGTGGCTGGAGAAGGATTAGGTTTTCATCGAGGAAAGAAAATATATCCTTTTTTTTTATTAACCAATAATTGCCTCCGTCTGATAATGAAAATAAATTTACATTCAGTGACTGAATAGCTGTAATCGATAAGATAGCAATATTAAACAGTTGCTGTTGTTTAGCCCCTGGTCACATTGATCCAGTAGACCTAAAATCCTGAGTTCTACCCATGACCATTCTATCAGATGTGGTCCATCCAGATTTGTGTTATCTAAAGTGTGGTTTCTTTTGTACGACATTTGAGTGTGACTTGAGAGAGATGTGTTTGATATTTCTAGCAACCGTGATCAGAGCGAGGCTTCCCCCCAATTGACTCGGTGTTAAATAGTTTCTTTTAAGGAATAAATGTTACATCAATTAATATCATATCTCAATATCGAAAGGAAATGTACAATCATATCTACTTCCAATAAGAACAAATCACCATTTCACGGTTACATTTCATGGCGATTAATATTAGTTGTAAACGATTTATACATCAAAGTTAATAGCACAGCCGTATCCAGTATTTCCTGTTAACATCCCGTCATGTGACTTCTGCGAGGTGTTGCAAGATTTTAGTTATCAAATTAAATATTGCTTTTTGTTTTGTTTCAGTGGGTGGTAGTGTGTCAGTGTGGGTTTAAATATTGTTAGATACTTCGCTAGTTAAGACATAAATCATATACACAGCACATGGTCCAGCGGCCATATTTATGTCTCAATTTGCTTGTCAGTATGGGATTGGCCAGACATCAGATAGATGGATGCAATGATTAGGGAAAGGCTGGGATGTGGTTCGATCGACAGTGACGTATATATACGCCGCTTCTTCAATTTCATCTTCATACACTCACACGCGCATATATATATATATACATGTGTGTGTGTGTGTGTGTGCGCGCGCGCGCGTGCTTATTCAATACAGTCTAGTTAATAATCTCATAATGTGTCCTTATGAATGAAAACTCAGAAATGTAACGCTGGTGTCAGGCGCAGAAACACATGTTGTAATTTGCAATTAGATCCTGTTTTTTCCATGTTTATATTGCATAAATTTATATCTCCTGCCCATGGATTACTTTGGACTCTTCTGTTGATGAAAAATCGCTCCAATACACCACGTCGTCTGAAGCTTTTGAACCTTTGAACTTTATGTAAAAATTCTTTTTATAGTTTCTAAACTTTTTTGTACTTTTCTGTGTTCCTTTCTGTGGAAGAGTGTAGGTTCGAAACGTTAAAGACTTTTTCGCTTTCCGAGCGTTATACTAATACATCTGTATGTATTCTACACCACCTGTCTTCGTCTTTTGCGTTTTTGCGAATTCTCCCTATATATATATATATATATAAGAAACAAGTTAAGAACAATGGTGCTGAATTATATTCTTTCCTCTCACTACTCCCTATCTGTATATGAATACCTCTCAAATTCTCGACTTGAATGCACTTAGCTCTCCACATTTGATCATTCCATCTTTAAACTTCTTTCTTTTAACATCTCAAATGTAAGTACTCTTCCCTGAAGACGGAAGCTCGTCCCATCCTATGATGGCATCAATCTACAAACATTATTATTGACCACTGAGACCCCAGAGACAGCTGTTGGATTTGTAACATTGATCTTCAACCCCTTTAATTCTCTATATCATTTATATTGTGTAAATCGGGCTATTTTATATGTATATATTTATACATTTGGGGGGGGGGGGGTTCATGTATTTATTATACTTTATATATTCATCTGTCTATCTTGCTTACCTTTACATCTACTATTGCACCTGCTCGAGTTTAAATATCTTGAGCACTACTAAGCATATCCTAAACGAAGAACATTTGGATCTCCCATGTGTGTGTGTGTGTATGTGCGTGTGTATATGTGTGTGTGTCCATGTGTGTGTGCATATATATATATATATATATATATATATATATATATATATATATATA
>NC_068983.1:508140-509064 GCF_001194135.2 Octopus bimaculoides | reverse complement strand
CACACACATTAATATATAGTGTTGATGATGATGATGATGATGATGATGATGATGATGATGATGATGACGATGACGATGATGACGGCGTTGACGATGGTAATGAGTAGGCAAGGTCAAAGACCTTTGACTCTGAGTAACGGAAATGCGGACAACTGCCGGCCTCGATAACCACGGATATTCAATATTTCAATCCTCAACAGACTTCTCTAATTTATTTATTCCTCGTATTATAACAATTCCTTACTCATTGCTGTGTATATGCATGTGTGTGTGTGTGCATTTATATACATACATGCACACATACACATATGTGTGTGTGTGTAGATGATGTATGTTTGCGTGTGTTTGTGCGTGTGTGTATGTGCGTGTGTGTATGTGTATCGAGAGAGAGAGCAAAGAGAGACGTCAGTTTGTGTATAGACCTGTCTGTGCGTCTGTCATTGTGACCCCGTCTGATTGGACAAGACTTCACCAATCCGTCGCCCTCGACTCGTATTTCATTTATCCACTCCGAAAGGATAAAAGGCGATATTAACTTTGCTGGGATTTGAACTCAAACCTCAAAGAATCGAAACAATTAGCACTGGACATTCTATTGAGAAACGCGGAATGTGATGGAGGGTAACATAATAGCGAAGGTGGCCGTGGACCGGACAACCCTTTGTGTCCTTGAACAAGGTTCTTCATTACCCGTTACTCAACTCTACACAGCTGAAAAAAGAGTTCAAACCAATTACAGGCGTCTCATACGATCCCTCATCCCCAGCCCCGTAGACACATCTTCGATGTTCGATTGGCTTCAAGTGTAGCAGAGTTGGAACGATGTCCATGTCAGCTAGTGATCACACAAGCCTCTACAGCAACTGTTATCAAGTTACACTTCCTTTCCGCTATAAATATACATGTATATGTACGTGTGTGTGT
>NC_068983.1:506692-507915 GCF_001194135.2 Octopus bimaculoides | reverse complement strand
GTGTGCATGTGCGAGTGCGTGTGTGTGTAAATAAAATTTTATTTTATTTACTTAGTTTTTCATGTTTATGCTTCTATCGCCTTCAAAGTATTCTCTATTTGAAGCAATGCATCGGTCCAGGCGCGTTTTCCACGATTCGAAGCAGTGCTGGAACTCTTGCGAAGTGATCCCTTTTAACGCCTCCGCCATTTTTTTCTTCACCTCTTCCACATCTGCAAATTCCGTTGCACCAGCTTTCATCACCAGTGATGACCTTCCAGAAAAGGTCCGCATCAACTTCCAACTGTTCTTTCGGTTCACGACACGCATTCAGTCGTGACAGCTTTTGATCTTCCGCAAGCAAGCGAAGCGTAAATTTTGCTGCAATTCTTTTCATTTGCCATTATTCGCTCAAAATTCGTTGGCAGGAGCTACGGAACACACCAGTGATATCAACAAGTTCGTCAACTGTTTAGTGATAGTCCATCAAGATCTGTTCATGAGTTTTTATGACTTCATTCGTTCGGGGGTTTCGACGGTCGTCCTGAACGAGATTGGTCTTCATGTGACAAGTGACCATTCCTAAAGCGTGATAACCACTCGTAAACTTGTGTCTTGCTTATGACAGCGCCCTTGTAAGCTGTTTGAAGCATGACAACTGTTTCGGCCGCCGTTTTCTCAAGCAGGAAACAGAATTTCACGGAAGCACGCTTTTCCTTCGTTTCAGCCATCACAAAAGTGAAAGAATAAGGGAGAAGCACCACAAAGCAACGGCGCACACGCGACAGACTGATGCCTGAGAGTTGCATCAAGTGGCTTCTAGCGGTGGAAGTCCGAACTACAAGGAGCTTGTCTCACAGGGAACGTTTCCGGTTACTTAAACGTAACCGGAAAGTAATCGAATGTATGTATATATATGCATAAACACATGCACACACACACACACAAACGTACACACACACAGACACACAGACACACAGACACACACACAGATACAAGACCCTAAATTCCCCACAGATTACCATTATCGATTGTTTAGAATAATCGCTCTCAAATTGTTGTTTGCGTTTAATATTAAATTCAATATTTCATGTTGTTTAAATCATAGTTAAATTTTTAATATTTAATATTGATTAAATTGTATCGTAGCAGTTAATTGTTGATACACAGTCATACACATACACACGTGTGTGTGTGTGTGTGTGTGTGTGTATAGATGTATACATATATATATATATGTGTGT
>NC_068983.1:502100-506682 GCF_001194135.2 Octopus bimaculoides | reverse complement strand
ACATACATACATACATACATACATACATACAAGCTATGTACCATCACAGAGGCCAGCTACCCGGCAGATATAAATATCTCTGAAAATCAAAGAAAAAGAGGATATTTATGGACAACTGCTTCGAAACGTCCAGCTTCTATATCCAGACTACGAATTCATATTCATATTAATAATAACTGGAGCATTAGGTTTTGTTAATAAATGCTTAAAGGAGAATCTGGATAAACTGGGATTTTCAGAAAGAGAAATTGACCGCCTAGTTCGTACATTACAAGTGCAATCTGTGAGTGGAACAGTAAAAATATGCAAGACTTTTCTCAAGTTCCAAATGTGAATTTTTCAGTGTTAACTACATCCCGAAGATGAAGCCTTGTATCATTGTTGGAAACCAGCTCCCTCCTCAGTGGAAAACTTATAATAATTAAAAAATAGAAGAGACATACATGCATACATATATAGGTACGTAGATATATAGATAGATAGATAGATAGATAGATAGATAGATAGATAGATAGATAGATAGATAGATAGATAGATAGACAGACAGAGATGGTGGGGAGAATGAATGAAGGAAAGAAGAGCGATGAAGAGAGACTTGTTGCAGAGTTTTGTTGTCTGCTAGTTGTTGTATACTTACAATTCCTCTGCTCAAAACTTCCCAATGATATTTAATCAGAAAACAATGCTTATCACAATGTGTACTAACTTAAAGACATTATTATTGCCTACGATAAATATCCTGTGTTTAACAAGTGACAATTTTACAAAGCTATCTAATAGAATAATACATTAATTTGGATGGCTACAGGAAGTTAGTTGGCTTCCGATTTCACGTTTAGAAAGAGATGGTAACGGGAAGAATGGCGAATCTATTCCGAATATCGATGCAATTGATGGTCAGAGCATCAATTGATATTTACAAAGGATCGATGTTTGATAGATCTGGGATTGGGTTTCGGTTGGTCTAGATAAGTTAGTCAAACAACAGAGCTAACGTCTTTGTGTATATATCTCTTTGATATGTCAATAAATGCTGGGCCGATAAAGCTCTCAACTACAATATGCTTCCCATCACTTGAAAGCCAACATAGAATTTATTTCTGAATATGGCGGCCAATGAAATGTAGGAAGAAACGAGGAAAGGAAATTTTGAATAGTTTTACATTTATCAAATATATTTATAGCCACACACACAATATTCTCTTGTGTATTGCTCTGTTGAATTATTATCAGAGGATAAAGACTTGAGATAATATACCATCTCACACATACGCGCGCGCACACATACACATGCACACGCACACGAGCATACACGCACACTCACACACGCACACTCATACACATATACACACACATACGTACACACACACAGCGTGTGTGTTTCTGTTTGAGATAGTTATTGTTGTTTACTCCGAGTTTCGCGTTGTCATTTAATCTCGGCAACATTACGTATTGTTTTGAATTCGTGTGGGTAGGATGTCCCACACTCGTTCCATACGAATAAACTGCTGTTCCATAATCTGTCTCTATTCCCTACGCAAGAGACTCTTCTTCCAACGTGACTGTTCCTTTATCCACCTTCCAGGGCCTGACGCACAATTAACAAACACATCATTAACCAATACCACTGTACTTACAATTATATAACTTTTCTCCAAAGATGAGGATTACAAGAAGGATACGACTTTATAATCGCTTCCTAACGTAATCAGCTTTGCCAAACCTGCTCTTTCTCCCCCTCTCTCCCTCACCTTTTCTCTCTTTCTTTTTGTCTCCCTTTCTCCAGCTATCTCCCCGTCTCTCTCTCTCTTCTCTCTCTCTCTCTCTCTCTCTCTCTCTCTCTCTCTCTCTCTCTCTCTCTCTCTCCCTTTCTCCCCTGACCGCACGAGATTTTGTGTTACTTCACTAACATAACCCTTCGCTACAACAATGCTGGTTTGTTTCCTTCAAACAGATCAGGAGATAAGAGCACCTTCAGAGGTTACATAAGAAACACTCATGACCATCACATCTGACAGTGCAATCACAATCACAGGAACTTCAGACGTCATTCGTTCCCAGACCAAGAGAATCTTATTTTTAGTTGAGTCTGGCAAAAGAAAGCCAAAGAAATATTCTTGTTATAGCACGTCGTTAATTTCTACAAACACCGTTGAACGCATATTACCCATAATGCAGTAAAAAAGAACAACAACAAAACGAGCACAATGCAAGGACTCTGAAGCGACGCAGAAAAACAGCTACGTTGACTATGACAGTCCGCCTTAAAGCTGATTACCTCAGCCCAGTAATCAGAGCAGAGAAATAGTAAATTCCATGAAATTAACAAACAATCACCCCAAATCCTTTGTTCATCCTACCCGACAACTTCCCCAACATCTACTTAGACGATGTTAGCGTGACAAAGAAAACAGTTGCTTATTTTATTCCGTGATTCCTTTATCGCGTATCTAAAGGATATTTTTTTCCGATGGCCTCCGTGTATCAGTGTCCCTATTCAACGAAACTAATGATCTACCACTTATTAGGCTCTGCAAACTGCCTCAAGCACCTCTGTTTCAGGGAGTGTCTAAAGAAATATGTATTATCTATCAATGCCATTCTGGAAACATATTAACGATGGGTGCCATGGACTCTCTCCTTTAGTAGAGTTGTCTGAAAATACTCTAAAATCAGGAATTTTCATCACAACTCTGAACAAAATAACAATAGAAACATTTCTCAATTTTACGAATAATTTATTTTCCTTTTTCAACTTGAGCTCGAACCAGCGAGACAAATCAGGGTGTGTTTTGGACCGAATGTGCAGCAACCCTGATAGCAATGTCCGTGATATCAGGGTTTTAAATTCCCTTCTCAGATGACCACCATATGGTCCTATGAGCCTCATTTGTCACCATCCTAAAATTACGTCAAGCTCACTCATCTCCGCGCATCTATTTGACAATCTGCATTAAGTGAACTGGAACGCAATTATACATGATGTATCACTTGTCCACTGGTCTTTAGCTCTCACCTCCTCCCATATGAAAGTGTCATGGCGGCCATTGACGGAGCTTTGTAACTTTGTTAGAAATCAGCTCCTTCCTCGGTGGAAAATTTCAAATAATTAAAAATAGGAGACATACATACATACATACATACATACATACATACGATGGACTTTCGCATGCTTTCGGTTTACCACATTCCACGCAAGAGCTTGAGGCTTCGATGTAAGCTGTCAAGCAATATGATCGAACTCGGATATACATATATAGTGTGAGTGTACTACTGCCATCACCCTCACCAAATACTAAATTAAATTTGAAAAAAACCACTCATGTTACACGGAACCCTAGAGTCTGTTACTTTTCCCAGCGTAACAGATTATGTCTACAGCATAATTGCTCATTTACCCATCTCGTCACACAAATAAGAATATAATAGGAACCCCTAACCAATACAAAACCCACAACCACAAAGATTTCCAGTTCTCCAAACAGAATTCTTTTTTAGCCATAATGAACCTGGAAAAAAACCTACAAAAGAACATCCTAACCATCACACAAGGCCACCCCACCACCACCCTATTGCACAAACTCCCATTGCTGCCATTCACAAGCAAATCACCAAAACAGTCAAAATTAGTCACCATTATCGCCTCAACATTTTTGCTCAAAGCACAAGGCATCAGCCTTTCCACCAATGCCCAAAAATGGAAGATCCAATTTATTGAGAACTGGGTTAATGACCATCCACACCATATCTTTTTGTTCGTCCTTACAGACACCCATCTCAAAAACCTCCACTTGGAAGCTGAGGTATGAGTGAAGAATTTTACAGCCATCCGTGCAGATCGTGTCGGCAGAAGAAAGGATGGGACCGTCATTTTCCTGCACAATTCTTTTTCTGCTAAAACAATGATCGTATTTACCAATGGTTAGTGTGAAGCAGCTTCTGTGTTTAGTAAAACCAACAATTTAATAGTAGTTGGGCTCTATAGGCCACCCCTAACTCCTTTACTACGCTTCAAAGAATGCCTCAACAGTATTAAGTGTTTCATCCTTTAGTATTTTGCTAGCAACATTCGATAGCATATCTCTGCACCAAGACAATCATCTTTTGACAGTGTGCTTCAAGGTAAACAAAGGCGTCAACGACTTCTTTGTTGCGTTCACATTAAATGTTGCATATCCTCCTTTGAATGTGCCAACAAATTAGCATCAGCAGCATAAAGTAATTCTCTAACAAATATTTCGAAAGTCTTTGCTTTGCAGTTAAACCGGATCAAATTAAAAATACGACCAGATATCCGAAAAATGATTCCGATTCCCCTGTTGCAATCCTTGAAAGTATACCAAAGCAACGCAGCAAAATAAATAGAGAAAAATGTAGGGGCAGGAATATCTCCCTGTTTGACACCGTTGTCCACCAAAAATTCATGAGATAGCTGACCATTAAAGACTACTTGAGCTTTTATGTTTCTGTGTAGTTCTTTAAAGATGCTCACAAAATGTGTTGGGCAACCAAGTTTACACAATCCAAAGTGCCTCCCTGCTTACCGTGTTCTATGCCTTAGTTAAATCTATGAAGACCTGGT
>NC_068983.1:496511-501904 GCF_001194135.2 Octopus bimaculoides | reverse complement strand
CTTACCCTTGTATACAGAGATTAGAATGCCATTTATTCTTGTGGCACAGAAGATTCATTCCAAACTCGAGTTATCAGGTTATGCATCTCAGATGAAATGTGATCCCCACCTGCTCTCAGGATTTCAGCTGTAATACCATCCAATCCAGGAGCTTTACCTGGTCTCAGTTGACATAATGCCAGATTTACTTTTTCAGAGGAAGGTGTATCGTTTATGTGTTGCACTATTTCTCTTTGCGGAATGTTGTTTATGATGTCCATGTTCACTACAGACAGATTGAGGAAAAGATCTGCAAAGTGTTCTCTCCATCCATTCATTATTCCAGAAGGATCTTTAATAACCTCATTTCCATCTTTTGACTTCAAGGGAGCATATGATGAAGATTGCGGTCCAAAAGCTTACCTCAATAAACTATAAAAACTTTTAATGTCTTTAGTGATGATTGTGCGATGATGGTGTTTTGTCGGAACAACTGCATTTCACTGGATTTCAGGGGCAAACGCTTGTACAACACTTTGCCACTCTCAAGGTCAAAATAGTAGATTCCAGTGACAAACAAATCAACATGAGTAGTACTAAGTTAACTGCAGGTTTTATATCAGAGTACCCGTATATAATTACAATTAATATGGAGGTTAGTACATTTGCATCACTTTTACTTTTATAGCCATTACACAGCATATTCGGTTGAAAATTGTCCGATGCACGTTTCTGCTGCGCAGTCATCTAGCAATTGCATTTGCATCCAGTTACATTCGACTGGTTATTAATTAATGCAAATGTATTCAAGGTTCATCTCCTGAATAGCCATAGGTTTTTCCGACTGTTCTTGTACATCGTATTTTATTGAGCGATTATAATTCCAACCGTGACTCTCCTACCTCATTGTCTGTTATGATATATTCACACTCTTCCTTAATGGCTGGTCAATAATAAGACACGCAACACCAATCACACCACAACACAGCGAATCACAAACAGCAACCAACAAACTATTGCAACACCCACTTTAAATCGTCATCACAACCGACGAAACATTAAAAACATGCGAGAAACATCACAACGCCAGAAGACCGAAGGAGCTTGATAGCACGATTCTACATTCCCGGACTACAATGGCGCACAGAATTCAGGAATTGGCAGGTTGTGCACCTTGGTAGGGGGCGAAGATGGAGAAAGGTTTGTGAAACTGTTAAAAACACAAGGATGATGACGATGATCATCATGGTGGTGGTGGTGGTGGTGGTGGTGGTGGTGGTGGTGGTCAGGAGGCGGGGGAAACGAAGAGGAAGAAGAAGGAAAAAGAGATAAATCAGATAATAAAGTGAAGTCGAGTGAATCAAAGCAAAGAGATTGTCTCTTTGATCGATTGTCCTTGTGATTTCTGTTATTGGTCTATCGATGAGAATCTGTAACAGACTTCAAATTTTGTATTGACGACAGACTTGCTTCTTGTTTTCATTTGAAAGAAACAAGGTGCCGTTCCCTTAAAGTAATTACTAATTTCGGCTGGGATGGTCATGCAACTGTGAAGACAACATGATTCTGTTTAGATTGCAACTTGGACTCAAACTTGGAATCTCTTGACATCCATTTAATAGTAACTTCGTGACACTTCGATTCACATCACTGCACTTGGTTACACTTAATACTTCTGATACTTCGTCACACTTGGCCACACTCGGTCACGCTTACTCACTCTTGGTCACACTTCGTCACACTTTATCGCACATTTCATCACAAGACGTGGTGGGGTTAGATCTTTCCACACTGATACGCAGCCACAACTTAGTAGACACGAGCATTTGACTGAATAATCCTCAGTATATAACAGGTATTAATGGAGTCTGGAGAGAAGATCACCATTATAATACATTTCTGAAAGAAAATATGACCGTGGTAAACAGTTGTAAGACAATGAACTAGATACAATGAGCCCGAGTTCGATCCTATTGTCAGGGAGTGAATAATAAAGATGTCTCAAATTGTCAAGTCACCATATTTCTTTCTCTCATGTTAACAATTATCTAATTCAGGTTGTTGTGCAGATAATTCTTAATAATTCTTCTAGATAGAGCAAAAAACACTTCGTAAACAGACCAACTCTCACTTGTTCGGTGATAAATTATGGACCATTATGTCGATGAAAGATTTATCGCATATCGAGGCAGATTCTGGACATGACGCTGAGTTCCAATTGCATTGTACATGGTCAATACTAAATGCCGTTGATGTCAACGTCCTGTTAAGTGTAACCTGATGTAAGATGATACTGTGGTCATCAACAGAAAAATCACGATTATTTAAATAAAAGTCATTGTTTCATTTGCAGCCGATATCCACTGCAACGTCCACGGCAATGTCGACTGCAACGTCTATCAATTCAACGTGGTGTTGGTTGACAGTGAAAAACATGCAGACACTAAGTTTCTCATCGTCCTCACCAATTCTTTTTATCCATTTTTTGGTCCAATGTGCATCAGTACCTCACTAAGCTACTGGACAAAAGACAGGAACAGCCTATGGAGCGTGAAAAGCTTGTTCAATTCACGTTGGTTCTGTCAGCATGCATTATACTAGGCTGTATTGAGTCTGTTTCCACATTTTTTAGAGCCTCTCTCACGTTTCAGTAAAGAAACGAAGTCATCGGAGAGACAAATTAAGATAATTTGTCACTTTATGTCTACACTTGTTTTCTCCTGCCTGAGTTCTTTGAACATATTCTGTTATTGATCAAGTCGCGTTGGCTGTATCATAGAGAAGTCTACAGCAAAGATGCTATAATCTTTTTCACTGGATATGAATACTACAGGTAAACAGACATCGAACTGCACTGGTGATTGTGAAATCTAAGCAAACAAGTTGAACGATGAAGGTATGCGGTGTACGATCAAACAACAGTAGCAGCTACTTTCAGAAAAAAACTAAATGAGCAAAGCGACTTGACACAGCATTCAGAGGACTCGGAAATCAGTAAAGTTCGTTGAGTGTCGGCTGCCAAGGAGCGTAGATCTGTTCAACAATTTCCGCCATGAGACCTTCGTTCCCGTTTCGCATCGAATTTGCTCAGGACTCTGACTCTTCTTTTCGACAGAAAATTGTAATACGACGATGGTCTTTCCATTTCAATCCGAAAAAGAAACCCATATCTTAACATTGGTAGCCTCAGATTCTTGACAAAGATTTATCGACTGATCCAAGGCAACCTGAAGAGAGACTACCACAACGCAAAACGTGTCGTCAAGTGGAAATTTCACAGGGAAATGAACTGTTCTAACCCTTACCTGTAACATTGCGGCCGTTATATAGTTTTACCAAGAGGATTAAGAATTATCTGCGCAATTCTAAGACTGAACAATTTAGATATAATTGCCATAAATAAACGATGTTATGAAATCCGGGATCTTGACGACACCGTCCTTCGTTTTGCGGTGGCAAAAGCACCGACACGGAAGCTTTCTCTAGCGTAGTTTATGCTCCTCCAACTCCTAATAGACATTGCCATTTTTCAGTCGACCTTTTGTATGTTTTAACTTTGACAAATAACTTTTGATTTATTAGATAAGAAGTCGTATTATGATTTGTGTAAAGATCTTGTCCCTTTGATAATTTTCTGGACCAATTTTGCCCACCCAGCCTAGGATAAAATTCTGGGACCGCCAATGTGATACACTCATACATACACACATACACACATGCCCAAAATATATATGTATACACACACTCTCACACACTTATATATGTGTATGTATACATATATATACACGCATACACCCATACCCTCCATATATATATGTATATGTATATATATAGATGTGATCTTCTTCTAGCACATTAACAGTCCACCTAGTGGCCCCTCTTATATATATATACATTGGTTAAAAACATAGTTGTGCTTTAAAAGAATTTGTGCCACAATAAAAGACTCGCAGAAACAAAAACATTTGATAAATGTTGGCAATTGATGATGTTCTCAAGTAAATGTTTTCCCTAAATGTTAATAATTTAATTAATTAACCTAATCAGTAAGTAATTGCTCTATTTAGTTCGTTGTGGTGAATAAGTGCAACAAATTAGAATATTATTCTTGCAAACTAACGAATATGATAGGGGAAAATAATTGAATACGATAAAGTAGAAATGTATTATTGTTCTCAGTCTGTGGCATCGTAGATTCTGAAAGTAAGAAAACAGGAATCGAGACGAAAGAATTTGAAATAATACAAACAGAATATAAAGAAAGGATTTAAAAAATGGAAACCAAACAATGCTATGCTTCTACAAAGAAATAGGAAGTTTTACAGACTAAAGCTAGCTTTTATGAAGAACGAGAAAAAAATATTTTGAAATGGCACGAAAAAGCTATAAACATATCAAAATGTTCTAAAGAAACATATGGACAAATGAAATGAAGCAGAATAAAGTTTAAAATTAGACAGAATGAGAAAAACGGGAAAATATATTTCTAAATTTCAACAAAAATATTTATTGAAATAGTTTGGGAAATATTAAAAATAAACAGAAACAGAATAGATTCTGAAATATATAAGGGAGGAAATTTTCTAGCGAAATATTCAGTGAATATAATTGCACAGACAAACATATACATACACAAATATGGATATGTACGTGTGCACACTTGCGTATGTATATATACATGTATATATATATATATATATATATATATGTATGTATATATATATATATACATATACATATATATATACACACACACACACACACACACACACACACACATATAATAGATACATAGATAGATTGATAGATGTAAGTATATATATATATATATTATATTATATTATATCATATCATATTATATATATATATATATATATCTTATAACATAAATATTGTAATGGTAGGGTGGGCTATTTTGGAATAAAATGAGAATGGTGTAAGGGTGTTAGTGTGAAGAAAATGAGGTGGTATAGGAAGATACTAGGGAAGGGGAGAACAGAGTTGTGTAAGCGACAAATATAGTGTGGAAGTGGGGTGAGAGCGTTAATACAGCTGTCATTCAGGGATACACACGCGCGCTTTCAATCGGCCTACGAAGCTAAGTCGTAGCAGACAGACGATAGCTAATGAAAACGGTGTGTGTGTGTGTGTGTGTGTGTGTGTGTGTGTGTGTGTGTCACACGCTATCACCTTTACGACAAAGAATGATTTTGATCAACGGCTTCCTCTATTAACATGAATACACATACACTTATGAAATTATGCACACGAATGGAAGTCAATTAATCCTACAACTATATTTGTGATTAAACCAAACTCATTCTCTTTTCTCGTTCCTCTCTCCCTCTCTCCCTCCATCTCTCTCTCTCTCTCTCTCTCTCTCTCTCTCTCTCTCTCTCTCTCTCTCTCTCTCT
>NC_068983.1:490554-495898 GCF_001194135.2 Octopus bimaculoides | reverse complement strand
ATATATATATATATATCAGTTCATATATATATATATATAACTTAGATAATATGTTTCGACCAAAGATTGGTCCAGGTCATGTCTTACTTAATAGCACTACCTGATAGGATTAGCTAAATATTTTTTAAGTAAAGTTTTTGGGAATCATGGTCCATTCGTGTATGGAGTTCTTTTTAAGTGAGCTGTTTCCAGGTATATCTGGTATTCCTTGACGAAATTTGTCGAGATTCCGTTTAAAGGTAATGGGATCCTTTTCCTCGTTGATCTGTTTTGGGACAATGTTAAATAGGTGAGGATGTGTTGAAGAAAAGAAATTGTGTTGCAGTGTATTTATGTGTTGTGGTCCTGAATTGGGTAGTGGACGTATGGCTCGTGGTTCTAGCCTTGGAGGAATTCTGAAACTAATGTTGAAGTCATTTGGGCAATGCTGATGATATATTCTTCACATCCTGCAAATGATGTATCGCTCACGGCGGCGCTGGAGAGAATAGAGTCTCAATACTTTAAGGCGGTCCCAATAATCGAGATCAGTCATGCCCTTAACTTTTTTAGTGAATGACTTCTTGGGGGATTTAATTTTCGAAATGTTTTGCTTTGTATAGGGAGACCACAGGGAGCAGCAATATTCGAGATGTATCCATACAAAGGAGAAATGAGGAATGATGACACCTTGTTCTTTGGATCTGTTCTTATGATCCAGGAGCTCATCCTACGAGCTACATAGACCTTATTATTGATGTGGCCACTCCAACTAAGATCGTTATCAACAATTACTACAAGGTTTCTGGTATTATTAGATGCTGTGAGTGGCTCCCCTGAAGGAAGAGAGTATGGCTGTTTTAACATATTCTTTCTTCCAAAATGCATCAGCTCAAATTTTCCTTCGCTTAGTTGCAATTTGTTTTTATCTGCCCATTGACTCACCGCATGTGGATCAGACTGGAGTTGAGTTCGGTCTTCTTCATTGATGATTTTCTGGAGCTTAGAGTCATCAGCAAATATTTTAACTTTACTGTGTTTTATGACGCTGGAAAGGTCGTTTACATAGATTATAAAGAGGAGTGGGGCCCAAGACAGTCTCCTGAGAGACACCACTGATGACTTTTGCTGGGCTTGAGTAGATTCCATCGATCATGACATGTGTTCTGTTCTCCAGGAAATACTCAATCCAGTGTAGCAGTTGTCCACGGATCCCAACACTTGACAATTTTGACAGAACGATATCATGGTTGACTCTGTCGAACACTTTACTGAAGTCAAAATATATGACATCAGAGTTCGAACCTGATATCATTGATGTGGTGTAAGAGCTGTGTTAGACAGTCTCACCCGCACCGAAAGACATGCTGGTTTGAATTTAGGAGATTGTGGCTCTCCAGGAAGTCAGCTATCCTTGATCTTACCACCCTTTCAAGCACTTTAATGATATGAGAGGTGTGTGAGATTGAGCGATAATTGACTGCGAGGGATCTGTTTCGCTATTTGAAAGCCGGGATGACAGACTCGGATAAGAGCTCTTTCGGTATATAACCTGAGTCTAAAGAATTTCTCCAGAGGTTGGTTAGGGGGAGTGCAAATTAGTGTCTACATTCCTTCAGGAGACTAGCAGGGAATCCATGAGGGCCTACAGCAAAATAGTATTTGATTTCATTTATTGCTTCCATGATGTCTGAAGCAGTAAAAGTTATGTCCAAGATTATACGTTGGGAATCGACTTCTTTCACATCCCTTACGTCAATATCAGTGGGATAACTAAAGACAGAGCAATATTGTTTCTACAGTACTTCTGCCATTTCTTTAGCATCGTGTCGGGGAATGTCGTTATCATCAGTCAATGGCCCAATGAGTGAGAGAGCGCTCCTATGCTTATTTGCATATGAGTAGAACACTTTTGAGTTCTGTTTGATGTTTTTATTAACCACTGTTCCTCTGCAGCTCTTTGATTTTCAATGGAGGATTTCATGTCGATCTGCAGATGAATTTTTTCCAACTCCAGTTGTTTCTTTGTTGTTGAATGTGGACGATGGGAGTATTTTAATTGGTTGATTTTTTTATTAAGTCTTTTGATTCTCCTGATGAGTGTTTTTTTTTCTCTCTCTCTTTATGAGCCTGTTTCTGTTTTTGCTTGTGGATTTCTTAGAAGCGTGTTTTGAGCATGTATAGGTGACAATATCTTCAAAGCCTTGCCATGTGGTTTCAATGTCAGTGGAACTGAGAGTGAAAAACCAGTCGATGAAGGCCAGATCCTTTCTGATTGCTCCCCAGTCCGCTTTGTGGAAGTTTATGTTGTCAAATAAGTGCCGTGGAGTGGAATTGGCTGGTTTGGTTTTGATATGCCGGAAATTAAAGTTGCAGAGTATCATGTCGTGGTCCGAGAGCAGAGTCTTTTCGGCAGAAATGCTGCGAATTGAGCTAGAGTGGTTTCTTAGTATTAGATCCAAAATCGTTTTATTGTCTTGCTGGTTCAAGCACTCGTTGTGTGAGGAAAAGTTCATCCATTGGATTGAAGAGTAATTCTGCAGCTGCTTTGTCTGGTGTAGTGCATTTGCCTAACTTCAGAGTATTTGGGGGCCAGTTTATATGAGGGAGGTTAAAATTACCCATCACCAGTATGTTTCCGGAGTTGTATTTTTGAAGGAAGGACTTGATTTTGTTGAGGCATACTTCAAAGTACTAAATGTCTCAACAAAATCAAGTCGTCCCTTCAAAAATACAAGTCCGGAAACATACTGGTGATGGGTGATGTAGAGGAATGTCGAAAGAGGGGTAGTCTGATGTTTGTAGTGTTCTAAGTGCTTAGTGTTATGTTGTTTAGAGGTAGCAGTGAGAGTATGTTTTGTATGGACCTGTGTGTGTGTGATGCTCTCTCTCCCTCTCCCTCTCCCTCTCCCTCTCCCTCTCTCTCTCCCTCTCCCTCTCCCTCTCTCTCTCTCTCTATATATATATATATATAGAGAGAGAGAGAGAGAGAAACAGGAGGGAGAGAGAGAGAAACAGGAGGGAGAGAGAGAGAAACAGGAGGGAGAGAGAGAGAAACGGGAGGGAGAGAGAGATGGAGAGTGATAGATAGATAGATAGATAGATAGATAGATAGATAGATAGATAGATAGATAGAGACATAGACAGACAGACAGACAGATAGATAGATAGATAGATAGATAGATAGATAGATAGATAGATAGATAGATAGATAGATAGATAGATAGATAGATATTGTATGTACATACATACCAGGGACGGATGCATTTTCTATACAAAATATTGTTCTGAAAATTTCGAGAAGTAAAGTGCGTTAGTCGAGTGATATTATTTACAACTTATCTGTGAGAATTATCACCTTGGATCGAAACATCATTATCTGTCAACGAGCATCCAATAATATATATTTACATGCATAAGTATACGTGCGAGTGAGTGTGTGTATATGTGTATGCGTGTGTTTGTAAAAATTATCATTGGTGTGTGTGTGTGTTTGTGTGTGTGTATGTGTGTGTGTGTGTGTGTGTGTTTGAGGATATGAAGAGAGTGAGAGAGAGAGAGAGAGAGAGAGAGAGAGAGAGAGAGAGCGATAGGTTGAGAGCAGAGAAATGAATAGCACAAGCTCGATTAGTGAAGTGATATAGATACGATGTGTGACTGACTGTTACTCGCCAGAAGTGTGCAAGTTCGGAACAGAACAGAAATGCGTTTGTTGTTGTCTATATTCATCCAGGATAAAACACAACAGAATCACATGATTCAGGAGATTCAGTGATTGGTGTAAATATTTGTTTGTGTTAACGAGCTGAATGGCAGCAATTGATTACTTTGAGATATTGACAGGAGGCATATTCTTGGATATTGATAAGCAAAACCAATAAATAGAGCAACACCAAGAATAATCACGCAAAATATATCAACTAGCAGAAAAAAAAATCTAAATGTATGACGAACATTAGTTTCGTCAAGTATCCCTAAGAAAACAGGTTATAGATATTTTCCTTCGAGGAGATTCAAGGGACCTTTATAACCCCATTTCCTTTCAG
The DNA here is from genome assembly GCF_001194135.2 of Octopus bimaculoides. NCBI lineage: Eukaryota > Metazoa > Mollusca > Cephalopoda > Octopoda > Octopodidae > Octopus > Octopus bimaculoides. The sequence continues at coordinate 491,873 of NC_068983.1, read as the reverse complement.
CAAATTTTCAATATTTTCCCTACCTTTTTCACGATTACTATCGAAAGCTACAACTCTAGGAATCGTCTCCTGTATTTGACATACATCAATTTGATTGCTTTCAATGATTCTCTTTTATGTGGTCCTGTTCCAAGAAATTAATACAACTTGTAATTTCCAGAAGAAATCGATGAATATTGAACTGAACCAAAATAAGATATACAAGAATAAATAAAAGTGAACCAACAAAGATTTAATAATATTGAAGAAAACAGGCCTACAGAGCTGAGTGAAATGTGATAATTAGCAGACGTATATGAAATACAGTAGAAATATCTGGAAATTATAAGAAATAGTTCTAATTAACTAAATGAAGTTAATAAGGTTTCTAACATTCATTGCCTCAAGAATAAATAATGACCTCGGTATCATAAAATCACGTTGTGAGAGCACAGATAGAAGAGGGGACAACTTAAGCAAACAATGAAACGTCTATGTACCTGTTAATTCTGAGAACAATAGAATATGCTTGGAACACACAGAATGATGAAATGATAGATTTGTATGATCGGGGAACTAATATTTAGAGAATATAAAGTATGAACAGATAGAAGATGGTATAGACATGGAAGAGAAGGGAGAGGGAGAGAAGGAGGACCGAAAAGAAAAGGGCTCTCTGAAGATTAATAGTGCCTCAATCTGAGGGTTCTCTTCATCGCACAGTCTTGGAGCCCTGAAAAGAGGGCAACGGAGGCAGGGTGACCATCTCCCCTTTAAAAATTCTAGATCGTACATTCTGATGGAACTAATTGCAAGTTTAAGTCCTGAACTAAAGAATTAAGACGTATAATCCGATTGCTTACATACCTAGAAGTAATGATAACAATGGCAATAATAATAATAATAATAATAATAATAATAATAATAATAATAATAATAATAATAATAATAATAATAATAATACCGATCTTAATAAATAAAATGAAATTATTTACTCTGTTGCTAAGGTAATCGAAAGACGCTGTTTAACACCCAAAAAACCAACAATACCAAATTCGAAAAGAAAATCAAACTGGAGGAGTAGAATTGAAACTGAGATTGAATCGTTGCGAAGGGAGATATCAATATTAACTGAGCTAATCTCTGGAAAGGATATAAGATCAAGAAAAAGCAGGAAGATCGTGAGAAAATATGGACTCTCAACAAGAGAAGAACTAATGTCAGCGAATGAAACACTGAAACAGAAAGTTCAAGCGAAGGCGCAGAGAATACGCAGATTTGAGAAGAGAATCAGATTCTACAGGCAAAATAAGATTTCAAATCCAATGCCAAATCATTTA
>NC_068983.1:481806-483486 GCF_001194135.2 Octopus bimaculoides | reverse complement strand
TATTATTATTATTATTATTATTATTATTATTATTATTATTCAGGTCATTGCTTGGAATCGAACTCGGAATCTTGGGATTGGTAGCCCGCACTCTTAACCACTACGTCATATGCCCGTGGCCATATGGCATGTTGTGGAGGTTGTGTCAGAGAAGAGGAGACTAGCCTGGCTTGGTATGTCAAGGGGGGGGGGGTAAAGAAGAAATGATTGAAGCAGTGAAAATGCAGGGAACCTTAAAAGTGAACGAAGCCGTAGATCCAACACAATTTAAGAAAGACCAGAGAGAAAGCAGATGAAGAAAAATTGGCAGGACAAGAAAATGTACAGACAGTTCTTGAAGAATAAGGATCAGATTGATTGGAATAGAACCTGGCAATGGTTACAGAAAGGAGACTTAAAAGAGCCCACATAGGCATTAGTGTGCAGCGCTCAAGAACAAGCTCTCAGAACAAACGACTCCAAATATTGCATTGATAAAAGCACTGACTCGCCACAGTGTAGGATGGATGTGCTCTGAGAAGGGATAAAGTATAAGCCATATTGTTAGTGAATGCTGTGAGCTCGCACAATGTGAATACAAAATAAGACACGACAATGTGGCCAGATAAGTCCACTGGCTGTTGTGCGGTAACGCAAACCTCGAGAGAGCAGCACAGTGGTATGAACACAAGCCAGGCGGAGTAATGGAAAACAAACATTACAAAATAGTCTGGGATTTTAACATGCAGTGCGACCAAGTCATAGAGGCGAGACGGCCAGATATCGTGTTCAATCCACAAAGATGAAAAAGAAGCAAAGATAATAAATGTTGCAATACCAGGCGATTCGAGGTTGAAATGTAAGGAAACAGAAAATATTGAGAAATACCAGCCACTGTGGGACGAGAGAGGAAAGTTATGGGGCATGAGGAAAGTAATGGTGATACCGGTGGTGAGTGGGGCATTAGGAGCAGTTTCCAAGGGCTTTGAAAACATATTAAGAATATTGAAGCAGCTGTCAGGCTCGAAGTGATCCAAAAGACAGCATTGTTGGGTACAGCTCACATTCTAAGGAGAGTATTGTCTCCTTGAGTCACAGGAGAAGGCACTACCTGAAACCTTTGGTTGGTTTGTTATTGCTTGCTTTCCAATAAAGAATAAGCGGTAATTAAGAACTATTCGAGAGTCTTTCGGAATAACAATAATAATAATAATAATAATTTCGTTTATTGCCACAAAGTCGACGAATTGGGGACTTTTCAGAATAAATTACAGAAACGTATGAATATTATATTGAATATGGAAATAATAATAATATTATTAATAATAATAATAATAATAATAATAATAATAATAATAGAAATGAAATTCGGATTAGAAAAATGTGCCAAAGCAACCCTGAAAAGAGGAAAATTAGTTAAAAGTAGCAATATAACACTAGATAAAGCCAATGAAATAAGAGAACTAGACGAAAGCCAACCATATAAGTATTTAGGAGTCAATGAACTAGATAGGATACAACATACACAAATGAAAGAAAAAATAAAGAAAGAGTACTATAGACGAGTTAGATCAATACTAAAAACAGAGCTCAATGCTAAAAACAAGATAATGGGTATCAACACTTTAGCTGTCCCAGTTATAAGCTACAGCTACAACATCCTTAACTGGACACTAAACGAACTATGTAAAATAGACAGGA
>NC_068983.1:479623-480861 GCF_001194135.2 Octopus bimaculoides | reverse complement strand
CGAATGTGGAATCTAAAAACAGAAACAATTCCTATCATAGTAGGTGCCTTAGGTATAATAAAAAAATATTCAGACAAATACATAACAAAAACACCAGGACTTACAAATATATATAACATACAGAAAATTGCACTACTGGGTACTGCACACATTCTACGCAAAACACTTTCAATACAGTAAACATAAGAGCACCACAGCAAACCACAGCACATACCCAAGGCGCACAGAGCTGCGCTCGGTAGTGAAGTGAAAGCACGTTATAAAAATAAAACTACTGAATAATAATAATAATAATAATAATAATAATAATAATAATAATAATAATAACAACAACAACAATAACAACGACGACGATCATGATGAGGATGACGACAACAACAACATAAGGTAAGAAGATGAAATGAATATGGATATATGTAGTGTGCCTCCATAATCATGGTTTTAGCGATATAAATTGGAAGTTAAATGAAGCAAGAAGCAGAGCTAGGAAAAGTAGGATGATGTTGATAGCATTTAGAATGAGTCGTCAAAAATCTGATAATGACATAATGTGTGTGGATGATGTGATCAAAGGCGTAGGAGAAGGTGGAATGGAAAATGATTATGAAACAAGCGCTCAAGGTTCTTTTAAATAGTTCTCACGACAATAGACATACAATTTACAGGCGAACATAGCGGAAAGAATCGTGACAACAACTATGTTATATGGATAAAGATATCGAAGATCTAATTAGTCCTAATACAAAAAAAAAACTGAGATTATAAAACAGAGTTGATAGCGAAAAATTATATTATAATAGACAAAAAATAACACACACACACACACACACGTACAGATATATACATATATACATACATTATGTATATATTATGTGTGTTTTATGTATGTGTGTGCATCTCTGTGTGTGTATGTGAGTGTGTGTGCTTGATTTTGTCAGAATGCATATAAAGACAATTTAACATAAAACTCAATGATTACTGAATACAGTGAATGCTTATCAAACATTTTAGGGGAGAAACTGACGGTAACTTCTAAGTTTCGAGTTGTTCGTGTTCGTCAAACTTTGTGTATATATATATATATATATATATATATATATATATATATATATATATGGGAGAATATACAAATAATAACAACAGACGAGGACAGGTGGTGTAAATAACAAAAATATATATTAGTATGACGCTCGGGAATACGGAAAGTCTTTGACGTTTCGAGCTACGCTCTTCAACAG
>NC_068983.1:478340-479168 GCF_001194135.2 Octopus bimaculoides | reverse complement strand
ATATATATATATATATATATATATATATATATATATATATATACATTTTCTTCCGAATTAGTGTGAATCTGTATATAAATATATATACATCAGTTGAATAAAGTTAAAACATGGTCTGGTTTTCAGGTTTTTTTATTATAGTATTTTGACATTAAAAAAATATTTTGTAATATTTATAAAGTTCAATTCGCACTTTCAAACGTTTGGTAGCAATCATCAGATTTCAAATGTTTTTAACTGACAGTTGAGTTCTTGACAACTGTAGTACCTCTTAGAACGCTCCAATAAGCTGGATTTATGGAATACGGTTCTGACCAATCCGTATGCAGCTTAAACGTCTCAGTTTGCCAGGCGTACCGATATTCTGTAATTTGTTTATATTCATATGTTAAAGATGTTTTTTTTTAATCCACATCATTAACTAGTTGTTATATTATTGTTGCTATTTCCGTTCAGATCAGATTTGAACATTTTAATAAACCGTTTTTCTTTTATCTTTCTTCCAGCCTCACTTGTGTCATGTAGTTTGTGGAAAGGAAAAATTAGAAATATTTTCTGATCACATGTCTCTATACGTTCACTCAATGGAATTTGTAGAGCATTCGCGTTCCGGATTTGTTGTCTGTGGACTCGTGAACGTTCCAATAATGCATTCTCTGTCTCGCCTATATATAGTTCCTTGCAATTCGGGCATTAAATGCAGTAGATCAAGTTTCTGCATTTGCGAAAATCTGTCCATTTTTTTTGTTCTAATGGATCTACCCGTATGTATGTATTGACACGTTTCACATGTTATCATTACAAACTATACATATATATATATATATA
>NC_068983.1:459417-478322 GCF_001194135.2 Octopus bimaculoides | reverse complement strand
ATTATATGATCGAACGCCACACACATCATTTTCCAAGATAGTTTTATCTTAATAATTACGATGCGCACTCTTCTACTATCTCTTCTCTGTCTATCTCTCTCCGTCTCTTGTTCTTCCTTCTTTCTGTTTTTCTCTCCCACCCTTTCCCTATTCTTCTCTTCCTTTCACCGTTCCCTCTCTCTCTCTCACTCACTCTTCCTCCTTGACTCTCACGTCGCTAACAAGTGACAAAAGGAGATCTCTCTTTCTGTCCACTTCCTTCCTAAAGATAAGACGTGCCTTTTCCTGTCTTCTCTCATGGCTCATTTACCTAGCGTTCATAATAATTTTTCCATCGTCTTGGCTCAACAGCCCTCACCGTTTGTTTTTACTGTCTTGTTCTCACCGTTTGTTTTTACTATCTTGTTCTCACTGTTGTATTCTTGTTAACACTTTCACCCTCCGCAAAAAAATCTCAAATTTTATTTAATTTGCTTTGCGGAAAGGACTGTTTCAATGAAGTCACTATTGTCCTTGCCTTCGAAATACGGAGTAGATGAAACAGGGACAACTGACGAAGGGGTATACGCTTTATGTTGCATGTTTCGTTTCTCTGTTTGCTTTGTTTTTTCGTTGTTTGATAAACATGTTCGCTTTCTATGTTTTCGTTTCTCATTGTGTTTAACGTTTTTTTTTATGTCCTGTACCCATATACGCATGTATATATACATATATATGTAGGTATGTACATATGCATATATTCATATATTATTTATATTATTACCTGATCGAACGCCATGCATCCTTTTCCAAGTAAGTTTTATCTGTATATTATTTATGTGTGTGTGTGTGTGTGTGTGTGTGTCTATCTGTATGCAAGTATAAGACATATATGTAAATTATGCAATAAATACATAATTCCGAGTCTTTATTTACGATGTGGCTGATAATGTGTTGAAGTTTTCACTAAATTGCAACATTTTACAAAATTAGTAAAAGATGATCGTGAATGCATTTGAATGTGTAATTATAAAAATATATAAACAAAGGGATCAATTGCGAAGAAAAAATCGATATCTATAGAAAAAGAAATGAATAGACAAAAACGTAATCATTAAAATAAATAAATGAATCGATATTTTAAAAATCAATATAGAAAAGAAAATTATGAAAAGCTATAAAAAATTGAAATTTAAAAACATAAAGAAATAAATGGAAGCATAAAATATAATGAAAAACAACGTAGAATATGTAAATATAAATATGAATTTAATATATATCATAGAAATATAAAAATAAAATGTAAATATAATTTTTAAAAATATAACATATTTTCAAAATATTGGAAATAAAACGTGTAACAGACATTCTGGTAAAGTGATCCCTGTATAAAGCAGTGGGTTATGGGAATGTAAGGGTCTGTGCATATATATAGAGAAGTAGAAGGTAGGAATTTAAAAGGAGCACGTTTGGATTTGTAATGTGTGATGTGGAATACAGGTTACTAGTTGTATTTCGAAGAATACTATAAGTTCGTCCGTCGTTGTTAGTGATTACCAAGAAGATGACATGGGAGAAGAAAACGAGGCATGATGTGTCCGGCCATGACCAATCAGTCTGCGGATACGACGCAGGTGCTGCAGTAGTGATTCTCAAATAAATACCACTGGTCCCCAGGGGAAAATCTTACTTCCCCCACGTACGATAAAAATGGAGTTTGTTTAAATAAACGAGAGCTATAGCCAAAAGTGTTCTAAACTGTTTTATTAACCGTCATAAATCGTTCAGATTGCACTAAGTTCGACTCAATGTGGTCTGCATTTAAAGCGATGCATTTGTGCCATCACTCGACATAAGTCTTGAGTCGATTCTGCAAAAATTTACCTTTGTTCTATCGTATTCGTTTCTTTACAAGTCATCTTTGCTTCGTGTGTATCATGAAATCCTTGGCCCCTAAATACTCTTCATAACACAGAACAGGTACGAGTCGAAAACGGTCAGATCCGGATATATCTCTTTATTACTCCTTTATGTTCCATTTGGAACATTAACATTTGGGAGTTAACTCAACTCCATTCTCAGAACAAACTGATGGTAGAATGGTGAGTTTTCGTGTGCTTTTTTTTTCAGCCAGAATGGAATTTCTAAATTCCATTGGAAATTTGGAGTTAAGTTCTGCAATCCATTAATTTATAATTTAATGTTAATTAGGGGTTTATCCATTCCAGTAACGGTGAGTTGTTGGTCAAGTGAGACAAGCACATGTCCGCCTCTGTTTTATGAGGTGTTTTAACGAGTTCCTACATTCTGTGAAGTGAATTTGGCTAACGCATTATAAGTGGGGGGGGGGGTTGCTTGGTGCTGTGTCATATCAGTGTGGGTGAGTTTATTTTTGTGTTGTACAACAGAGTAAAACAGAGTACAGCAGACAAAATATTATTACCCCTCCGTACAATAAAGTACAATACACAAAAATAGTATTACTATCCTCCATACGATGAGTATAATAGGGAATATGAGTACAATAGGGAAGATAATAACTCCCCCGTGCAACAGAGCGCGGCAGCTAGAGTACGGCTTCATTTCAGCTACTCTTTTATATTCTGTTGCCATAAAACTAGCAACAGAAACATAGCAGGAGTTGGGGAAGAAGAGAGAGAGAGAGAAGGATGAAGAGAGAGGAGAATGGAGAGAGAGGAGGATGAAGAGAGAGAGCGAGAGCGACATATACAGAAAGATAAGGGGGTTGAAAGGTAAGATGTATATATATATATATATATATATATATATATATATATATATATATATATATATATATATATATATATATATATATAGAGAGAGAGAGAGAGAGAGAGAGAGAGAGAGAGAGAGAGAGAGAGGAGGATGAAGAGAGAGACTTATTCATAACGAGAGGGAGATGAGAGAAGCACATACATACATACATACATACATAGACAGGCGTAGACTACCCCAGAGATACGCATATACAGAGATACTCCCACAAACAGAGATACGCATAGACACACAGACACACGGATGTTTACACACACATGCACACATGAAACAATACATAGAGATATGTATTCACAGAGAAACACACAAATACACATGCAAATTCACATACAGATAACACAAATACATACACTCACGCACAAATACAAGCACATACATACACACACACACACACACACACACACACACACACATTGCACAGAATCTGCCTCCATCCAACTCATAAACCTCCATGTGATGCATACATCTACTAGAAATAGCAGCCAAATAGTTATGTGTATAACTATGTATGCGTGTGTGCATGCATGTGTATATTTTATGTGTGTATGGACGTATATATGTATATGTATGTCTACATGTATATGTGTATGTATGTGCGTATCTTTGTATGCAAGTATCTTGCATCTACGTATGTATTTGTGCATGTATGGCCGTATGTTTGAATGTTTGTGTCTGTTTAATTCAGTGCTTATGTGTATGAATGCATAAATATATATACATACATATATAGATATATATATAGATATACACATATATATATATATGTATATATATATATATATATATATATATGTATATGAATGTATGTGCGTGTATTGTTATATTATGTCTATATACGTATATGCGTGTGTGTTTGTCTATGTTTATATGTATGTATATAAGTGCATGTGTGTGCGTGTGCATGTGTGTGTGTGTGTGTGTGTGTGTGTGTGTGTGTGTGTGTGTGTGTGTCTGCATGCATGTTTAAGACACATCGACACATGAAAGGCCTTTGTTGCTAAAAACTCATACTTTACTCGCTTTCTACATTGGGCTTGCTATGAAACAACTGGATTGCTTTACGTTATTGCATCTACTACAACAGCAGCAGCAGCAGTAACAACAGCTGTTCCTACTACTCAAGCACACGGTAGCAAAAGTCTTGTTGCTAGGAATGACAAAGCTCGCCCTATTTTCTGCCTCCATGACGGGAGAAAGGGAGGAAGAGACTAAGGCTGATGGTATAACAAGCAATCGTAGAACGGAGACCGACTGCTACCGAAAACAGGCCAAATTATCAGCGGTTAATGACACCTTCATACAGTCAACTATCCACGATTTTAATATCTCTACCGGTTCTCTTTCTTTTGTTAATGTTGCACAATCATTAGTAATGGTGTTGTCTTGTTGTTTAAGAAGGCTTTCATAAACGACGACAAAAGGCTACTACTACTACTACTACTACTGTTGCTGTTGTTGTTGTTGTATAAGAAGCTGCCTTTGTGCAGCCTTGTATCTTATCGCTAGATCGACAGAGTGAGAGACAAAAGTCGGCCCCTTATCGAAACAGCTACTAAACTGTATGTTCTCCCTGCGTAAACTTAAAGGGGTTTTTAGTCAAATTGCCGTGTAAATTAGTATTATCATATTTCATGTAATGATTAATATAATTGTAATTAGATTCAATAATGCGGTGAGGTAAAAAAACAACATCAACTAATATCATTTCATTGATCTTGGTAAGTACAGAAAACAACTATGCATTTGTTTCTGCTTTATTAAACCTCTTCAGCTCAAAACGGGCTTGCCCGTAATTACTGAAGTTGTGGTGAGACAATCAATAATTAACTGTTTTAAATTATTCACAATTTGGTGTTATATCTTTTATCTATTTTTTATTCTTTTACTTGTTTCATTCATTAGACTGCAGCCATTCTGGGGCACTACCTTGAAGAATTTTAGTCGGATGAATCGACACTAGTACTTTTTGTTAAGCCTGATATTTATTCTGTCGGCGCCTTACGTCGAACTGCTAAGTTACAGGGATGTAACGCACCAACACTGTATGTGGTAATAAGCTTGCTTCCCAACCACATGGTTCCGGGTTCAGTCCCACTGCGTGACACCTCGGGCAAGTGTCTTCTACTATAGCCTCGGGCCGACCAAAGCCTTGCGAATGAATTTGGTAGACGGAAACTGAAAGAAGCCTGTCAGTATATGTATATGTATGTGTGTCTTAGTGTCTATATTTGCTCCACCACCATCACCACCACCACAACCACCGCTTGACAACCGGTGTTGGTATATTTACGTCCCTGTATCTTGGCGATTCGGCAAAAAATGCCAATGGAATAAGTACTAGGCTTTATAAAATAAGTCCTGGGATCAATTCATTCAACTAAAAAAATTCTCGAAGGCGGTGCCCCAGCATGGCCGCAGTTTAATCACTGAAAAAAGTAAAAGAAGACAAAAGATACCTGTTGATTCTTCTCTGTACATCGTCAGTGCATCGCTGAGCTGGTTGATTGCTGAATGGGGTGGTATCGTCCGCATACTCAAGGTCGGTGGGGTGGCAGTTCCTGAAAATAATGCTACAGAATCGCTCACAGATCTTGCTCAACAGATAATCCATGACACAGCTGAAGGGATCGGGAACGGCCACGCAGTCCTATCTAACCTCGTTGTTGAAAGGGGAATCAGTTAAAACCCTTCCTATTCACCCGTATGAAGCTCTCGGCACTGCTATAGAGCCGTTGGAACAGGGTGGAGATTTTGGGAGGCGCACCTACGAGTTTGAGAATTTTCCAGAGGGATGCATTGTCGACAATGTCGAAAGCTACCCTGGAGGCAGAGTAAAGGTGGAGATCTTTGCGGAACTCCCGAAATGAGACGAAGGGCAAAAGTATGGTCGGCTGTAGATTGATTTGACATGAATCTGGCTTGCTGTAGGTGACATCCGTTTCTAATAGCAGGAAGAGCACGGTTGAGGAGGATCCTAGTAAAGAGTTTGCCCGGGATGAGAGGAGGGTAATGCCCCTGTGGTTGCTGCCAAGGAGTTTGTCGTCCATCCATTTTCAGAAGGAGAGGATGATGCCCTGGGTTCAATCAGTTGGGGGTCACTCTGACACTCATACATGTTTGATGATGTGAGTGAGCCACTGGATCATGTTTTCTCCACCCGCCTTCAACATATCCATGGTGATAGTGCAAATCTCAGGGACTTTGAAGCTGTTGAGCTTCTTCGGGATAGTATTGACTTAATCAGGGGTGACAGGATCGAATCTACAAGCGTCGTTGGTTGTGGGTGTGTCTGCAGTGATGGTTTGGCTGGGATCGGCTGGGATAGGTGGGTGATGGAGAAGAAAGCTGAAGCATTCGAGGCAGGTGGTTTCTGTGATCATGACGCTGCCACTGGTATCCCTCACCAGGGCTGTCTTGAACTGGGGACTGGTATAGGGTCTGCGAAGCATATTGAATACCTGGCTGATGTTGCTGTTCCTTGCTGCTGCCCCCAGAACTTCTTCCAATCGTCTGCGATGGAGTCATTGCGTATCCGGTTGAGCTGGCGGTTCTCATTCATGTCTTCATGTGTAGGTCAGCCTTGCAGCAGCAGTTGATTGTCTCCAGCATCGGCTATGGAATTCGGGGACTCTTGAGTAGAGGACTTAAGTTTACCAGGACATCACATGCAGACTGGTTGACGCTTGATTTGAACATTTCCCAGTTGTCAGGGCATTGAAACGATTGGTGATAGAGCACGAGAAGATCTACTGCAATATACCGGGACCCATATTATTGTTGATATCTTCAGATGTTATAGGAAGAACGATTGGGATAAGGGTAATCACTGTGGTTATGGAGGCGACTCAACGCAAGCACGTTATTCATACATGTGTGCGTATGTACACACATGTGCACGTGTATATACAAATAAAGAGAAGAAGAGAGAGATGGGATCTCAATAACAACTCTCGTGGGAACCCCACGAACGACTCATGAAATCCTGATGCAACGCAACAAGGAAAGAATTAAAGGAGAGAATGGAGCTATGGCCGATCACGGTGGAGGTTTCCCGCCCGGCACGTCCGAAACTGCCTGCGTCAGGGACAGTGATCTGGCCTCGAACGGTCGTTATGCCACTACAGATCGCATACACAGTGTGTGCAAAACCAGACATAAGTGAACGAAGGAAGAATTCGATACACTTATTGAATGTCATGAAAGAGCGAAGTTGGAAAGAAGCCGCGGTGTAAGGCCGACGTACCTTGAAATTTTGGATGGAAAAGGACACGTGACCAATGTCAGAAAACAAACTAATGAAACAAGTGAGAGTTATTAGGAGGAAGGGTTACTTAACTGTGGTAGAAATATCTCGGATTAGTGAGAGTCTGAGAGACCCTCAAACGATGGTCGGAGTTGAAAGCAGGGAGAAGAGTAGGCAGAAGGAAGAGGGGAATAGTGATGGGGCTGTTAAGGATGAGGAACAGGAATGTTATACAGTGAACCCTGATACTGTGGTGGGTGGACATGCAGGGGAAAGGAACCGACTGGATAAGGAATTGTTTGAAATTCAAAGACGACTCACCGAGTTGATGAATGCTCCGGAAGAAAAAATCCCCCTGAATATGGGAAGGGTAGATGGGAGTATGATAAATAAAGTAATACAAAGGATACTGCCATACCGTACATCCAGACGGAGGACATAACATAAACAAGGAATCTTCTCCGAGCTATTGCGCTACTTGTTGAGGAGAAATTACAAGTTAAGAGAACAAAAAATGGTGGAGCAAAAGAACCATGGAGCAAACGATGCATTGAAAGGGAAAGGCAAGATCTAGGAAAAATTGAGGAAACTGGAAAGCATGGGGAAAAGACCGACCGAGAAAAATTAGAGAAGAAATATAAAATACGGAAGGACGTGTTTTATGCAGTAATAGAGTAGTTAAAACATTGGATCATGGCAAAAACCCAGAAGATCAGAAGATTTGTGAAGAGAAAGAAGCATTTCGAGGAGAACAGATTGTTCAAAAATAACCCGAAGCAATTCTTCCGAACGTTAGAAGGAGACAATGAGTAAAATGTTGCTCCTGGTGCAAATCAAGTCAAGGAGTTCTGGAGCGGATTATAGGGAAACAATGTGGTGTATAAAAGGGATGCAATGTGGATAGGAACTATCAAGATAGAATTACAAAGAGGAAAGAAATAAAAGAATATTGCCATAAGCACGGTTGACGTGAAAACCCAAGTGGGTAAAATGCTTAATTATAAAGCCCCCGGACCAGATGGAATCCATGGCTTTTGGCCATACTTCAAATGCTGAAAAAATATTACTGACGTCACATCTAACATGTAACTGAATTCTGTCACTTAATATATACCGTATGATCATTTCAGGCAGTGAAATTTCTCTGGTATTCTAATGAAAATTAAATAAATTTTCGGCGAAAAAAATAGAATGAATCGGAAATCACGTAAGAAAAGAGTGGCATCATAAATCTAGTTTGCACTTGCGTGTTACGTATAATTGTGGTCTTTCGGAAAGAGAGATTTAACTACTTCTAAACTAGTATCACAACCATATTCTAAAGTGCTTTTGCTTCATCTTAATCGCAACGAGATCTACGAAAGGTTTGAGTGACAACAGCGAGGAAATCTACGTCTTGTTGTTACACGCACATCATGTGTGTGGATTATTCTAAAATTATATTTAAATGATTGTGGGCTGAGCATTAAACAATCCAAAACCCATTTATAACTCTTCATTGAAGTCCTGACACCGATAATGCGAATAAAAACAAACGATATGAACGTCACATCATCCATTTTCTCTAACCTATAAATGAGTTATTGTATCAATATAAAGCATAATATTTAGAAATTATGCTATGGTATGGTAATTTATGCATTATTTTGCGATGGCTCGGCAAATTTCTCTGAAATGAAGACCAGTAAAATACGGTAAACGATCGCTATTAACTTCTCGTATAATAGGCAAAATATTTCAATATTATTTTGAAATTTAGATTCCTCTCCCTCATCCCCCAACCCCCATATATTCCATAGCTCTTTGTTCTATATTTTAATCTTCTGAACTAAGTGGCCGACGAGGTTATAAATTCAATGATCAAGTTTTATACAAAGCGAAAAGGAGACTGAAAAAAAACAGAAGAAAATTCCATTCTCTCGAGAACAACAATGAGTGTAATGTTGTCAGCAATCATTCACAAATGGTGAATATCAAATATTGCGTGTGTTCTTTGAACTTCATCGACTCTTCTACTGAATTCGAATAGCAGGCATTATATGTCTGCAAAATTCGGTAGCTTACCCTGAAGATTTATTCTTTTGTTAGTGAGGTGGAGGTGAGGGTGTGTGTATGGTTCCGTTTTTCAGTAGCTACCATTTCCAAAGTTTCTTACTGCAGTGAAGATAGCATCAAACGTACACGTAATTATCTAGCGAAGAAAAAAAAAACGTTGCAAATTCTAGGCTAAATTTAGTCCAATGATATCTTCAAACAATAGCGACATCCCCTGAGAAGTATTTTGATAGGGGGGGGGGGATTAATTTAAAGGATTTCAATGAGATCGAATTATAATGTAAACTGTATAAAAGTATTATCGGAGTGGAGGGAGCTTGGACTAAACTTTTTTTTTTTTTTTTCAGAAACAAGTACTCTTCTTAAAGTTGGAGCCATTATCGATGTCACGCTATATATCCGTTTCGCAGAATTTCAAAATCTCACCATTTTTCGCAGTTTCACTCCATCTCATTATTCTTCAAAGTCTCTCCATTTGTCAGTCTTGTTTTATTTTAAAATTTCGTGATATCCCAGTGTTTTACTACATCTCAAATCTCGTTATATTTGTAGGTGAGATTTTTGCAAAAACAACTACTTGACATTCTGGTATTAGTACCACATTAGTATCATTCTAATATCTTTGTGATATGAGTGCTTCTTTCTCTATCTTCAGGTCACTCCTCCTCATAAATAGCCACTGGTCCTCTGTATCTGTCTTCGCGTTCACATCTCTTGCAAACTGACCATACATTTTCTTTTCTTTCCATGCTTTTTTCTTTTGTGGGTGTGTGTTCATTTCTTGCTTAAATTTTTCTTTCTTTACACAATTTTCACTTCTGATGACACCGGCCTTCTTCATATGTTTTAATAATGGCTCCACGGCATTTTTATATACCGCCCTAAGCTGTTTTCCTCTGCTTCGATACAGTCCTGGCAACTGATCAGACCTCTCCCACCTTTTCATCTGGACAAATACAGCCTATCGGTGTCACTCTTAGGGTGGATGGCTCCCTGTACTGTCAATATTTTTCTGATCTTGGTATCCAATTTCATCACTTCTCCCTTTTGCCATTTTATTATTCCCGATCCATACCGAAGTGATGCTATCGCCCACGTATTAACTGAATTTTATTCTGCCCAATCAATTTTGAGCCCAACACCAACCTCGCTCTTCGGAAATACTCCATCCTCAGTTGCTCTTTCATTTCCTTCTCCATTATTTCGTTGAACTCTAGAACACCAAAGTATTTGTGTCCTTCCGTTTGAATTTGCTTAATCAAGTCTCTATCCGGTAATTCTATCCCTGCTAACGACTGCACCTTGCTTCTTTTTGGGTAAATTACTCCGCATTTCTTGAGTCCAAATTCCATTCTAATATCAGTACAAAAACAGTGGGCCGTGTTCACCGAGGAACTCACTCGTGTCTCATCCTTGCAATACAGTTTCAAATTATCCATGAAGAGTAAGTGGCTGATTGTTTGAGAATTTCCCTTTAGTTGGTACCCCAGGTTCATGGTCCTAAGTACCAAGGTCAGGGGTATTACGCAGTAAACAAAAAGCAATGGAGATAAGCAATTACCCTGGAAAATCCCTCTTCTGATACCCAGGGTGCCTAAGCTTTTTCCGTAAGATGTCAATTCAGTTTTCCATCCCACCATACTTCTCTTCAAGAAACACGTTACATTCCTCGCAATTCCAAACAGACCTAAACACTCGATGATTCACAAATGGGGAATCATAGCACAAGCTTTGCGACAGTCAATCCAAGCCATTCCCAAATGTGGTCTTCTTCGTTTACAATCTTGCATTACCATTTTGTCTATCAATAATTGATCTTTGGTACCTCTGCATCTCCTTCTGCAGCCTTTTTGGTTCCGTCGATAATATATCGTTCTCATCAAGAAATTTGTACAGTTCTTCTGCAATTCCTCCTGACAGTAACTTCCACATTAACGGGGTGGGGACAGGAAATTGGTCTGTAATTATCAGCAACATTTCCCTTTGATGCATCCTTCAGGCACATCTCTGTTCGTCCTTTTGTCAACCATCCCGAGATTTCTTCTTCTCCATTGACCAATGCATTAAATTGCTCTGCAATCAATTTATGGCAACTACTGAACTTTTTCATCCAAAATCCTTGTACACCATCAGGTCTTCCTGCTTTCCAATTTCTTATCTTTTTACTCATATTTCTGATACTGTCTTCTGTGAAGTGGATAGCCTCTTGTTGGGGATAAGAAGCTGTTTGCTTCGAGCTGCAGAGCCATTCAGCTGTAGTATTATGTTGTTCTTACTTAGTCCATATCTTACCCCAGAAAGTCGACTTTTATCAGCATCACGGACTAATCTTTCACGTTATTATCATTATTATTATTATTATTATTATTATTATTATTATAACAGTCGCACTCTTCTTATTGTTTCTTTACTTTCTGGAGGAGTAACATCAATCCATTAAATATTACCAAAATGAAGTAGATTCTTTTCTACTCTGGGCACTAGGCCCGACATTTTGGGGGAGGGGTCTAGTCGATTAGATCTATCCCAGTACGCAACTGGTACTTAATTTATCGATCCCGAAAGGATGAAAGGCAAAGTCAACCTCGGCGGAATTTGAACTTAGAACGTAAAAACAGACGAAATACTGCTAAGCATTTCGCTCGGCGTGCTAACGTCTCTGCCAGCTCGCTGCCTTCAAAATGAATTAGATTGAGATGTTTATTTTGAACTTGTGGAAGACACACAAGATGTCAAAATATCGTTCTTTCGATGACAGTCGCACTCTTCTTTAGTGTACAGACGTGTTTTCGACTCGCTCTGTATGAAAGTTGTGGTGTTGATGAACAGATGTGGTCTCCGTTCATCAGGCTGATATTTCCACGGTTCACATCGTTTACTGAACTGGACCCATGGATCAAGCGTAGACCGCGGTTGGACGCGTGTCATGCAGAGTGTCGTAAGGTACTTGTGCTTCTCTCCCAGTCGAGCAACACCGGTGGTGGGGGTTCTACCTTGTCTTTCAATAGAGGGTTAGTAGAGTTCAAACATGACGAAGTCCTGGGAGAAACCCTGGGTTTCGATGAGGGTCACCTCAATAGCCTATTCCGAAGAACATTCGGGCCAGGGCTTATGCATAATTACTAGAAATCCCTGGCATGGAAATGTTACAGAGGCGCTTTACCAATTCGAGATAAGCTCTTTAGACATGGGTCTGCGCCTTCACCGGCTTTTGCAATGCCCGCTTGTGCAATGCCCGAAAGTTTTCGGAACTCTGGGCTTATGTCGAACACCTGCTGTCACATTCAAGAAGAAGACAACTGTCGAGCGAATCTATTATTAAGATTGTTCCGCTGCCCTCCCTAAATAGGGAAGAGCAGGCTGTTTTTCTCTCGGCAGTTGCTGTTGCGAAGGAGGTAGTATGGGAGACGAGAATGAAAGGGATTGTGACAGGCATTTTTAACTCCAACCTTAGGTTAGTTGCGTCTTTATTTTCCATATGAAAAGAAAAATAAGGCTGGAGAAGAAATGCCTGCCGTGGGGTGCGTTTCATAAAAGATGGAAGTCTGTGGCAAGTGTGTTGAGAGTAAAAGAACCAGTTTAAGCGGGAAATAGAAATGAAAGAAGCAAAGTCTTCAGTGCGATTATGTGGTTTGCGAGGGTCAACCATATCCTCCACTTCATTTTGTTTTAATCACACGATTATATTTTACTTTTTACTTTCTTAAAACTATTAACCATACATATTGTTACTCATTCGATCCCTGGCCCCTATTTGTTTGTCTGTCTTTGTTTTGTCTCCTCTGTATTGAACCTTTATGATTAATAAAGAGAGAAAATATTACCAAACTGAAGTAGATTGAGATGTTTCTTTTGAACTTGTGGAAGACACACGAGATGTCGAAATATTGCTCATTCGATAACTGTCGCACTCTTCTTATTGTTTTATTATTATTATTATTATTATTATTATTATTATTATTATTATTATTATTATTATTATTATCATTATTATTATTATTATCATTATTATTATTATTACCATTATTATGTGAGAGCGCAATGCATGGGGTAAAATATGCGAAGCCCAGTATACCCATCATGACTACCCGTCTGATAAGGGTACACCAGGTACATGCTTCACAACAATGTGTACGACATAGTGATCTCATATCAAGATAAACAGCGCATGACCTTGCAGGCGGGGCCCTGCAGGAGTTGTATATAATTTGAGGAAAGATTTTTCAAATTCTTGATTTTGTTTTTAGATAACAGAATATTTTACCAGGGTGGAATCATTGTCATATTCATTGTCATGTCATTATAGATATCGGTAAAGATATGTTTATTACATCAATATTGTATCGATATTGTACCACCGACATCAATACTTTATCCAACAACAGTAAAACCTCACTCTATCGATTGCGAATCTATCGCCAAAACTGTAAGAAACAACCAAGGAGAGGCTTGCAATGTTACCAGATATTAACATTCTACAGGGACCATTTATTCGTATTCCATGAAGAATTATGGTAGGCCATATTGACATCCCAAACTGACTTGCTGTAGCACAGATAAATCTTGTAACCAAATAAAGAAACATTGAATTGGCAGAAAATTTTCAGTGTTATTTCTTATGTAAACAATTTATACAAACTTTACAAAAACTGTTTATATCATTTTCTTTAAGCTCATTGAGTCTCCTCTTAGTAATTACTGCTGAAAGAACACAGTGTGACTACGTGCCAGACATGTTTTAATTAATAAAGCTTTACTGTCTAAAGAGACAAAGCAGAAACCTTCAAATAGAATGGTTTAATTATGAAAAGGTGTTTGAGTTAATTCTAAATGTTTTGTGATGTTCTATAGATTTCTATATTTCATTAAAAGATGGGTAAAGCAGGCACGTCAAACTTTTGAGTAAACACAAACTCAACCTGACACAGTTGTTAAGACAGAAAACTAATAAATAAAACTATAGGGAGTCGTAGTGATCAGACATGCAATGGACGTGAATAATCTTTTCAAAGGCTTGCTTCCTAACCACATGGTTCCGGATTAAGTCCCACTGCGTGGCACCTTGGGTGTCTTCAACTATAGCCTCAGGCCAACCAAAGCCTTGTAAGTGGATTTGATAGACAGAAACATTTCTTTTTGTCTCCCGCCCTTTTGCTCTTTCTCCTTTTCCTCCCATTCTCTCTTCCTGTTTTTGATTTGACCCATCTCCTCTTTCTAATCATACACATCTCTCCTTCCTCTATTTATCCATTAAAACTACCAACACATTTTAATTCACACCTAAAAAAAAAACCTTCGATCGACCGACACTGTTTACAAGGCTCTATGCTTGGAATGACCAAATATAACCACCATTGGAATTCACACACCAGGTACAAGAACATTTCTTCACCAAAAAAATGTTTTCACCACTTATATACACCATTCTACTTCAATAATGGGACTACAAAAGCAATGTCCTTATGTATTTCACTTCTATATTCATTCTCTTACTTCCCTATCTTCTCTATAATAATTAATACTCAAACATTTTCTTGCACCGTCTCTGATGAAGGGACATATAAAATATCAGGAAACAGCTGTAAGACCTTTCCTTGATAAATGTTATGAGATCTATTTACTGCCTTCGTTTTTTAATCTCATTATGTTAATTTATATATATATATATAGAGAGAGAGAGAGGGAGAGGGGAGAGAGAAAGAGAGAGGATAGAGGGGGGAATAGATGGATGGATGGATGGCTGGATGGATGGATGGATGGACGGATGGGTAAAGAGCATTCAAAAGGAGTATTAAAGTATCTGTAAGGCAGATATTCCTTTCTTCCACCACATCTACGATTACTCGGTCTTTGTGATTTGATTCTTGTTCTCTTTACTTTCTTGACTTCAAATATGAAATAGTAAGTTTAGGGTTATACACTTACACGCCTCTTTTCCAGCTTCCAGAAATCCGGAAATACTGTGCAATATCATGTAATATCCTGTACTCTGTATTGTGTATAATAGACCCTGTTTCTGAAGTTGCTTAGTTTACATACGATGTGTTAAAAATAGTTTTCTTCTCTACTTTATACAGAGGATTTAGATAAACATTATCTGCTTTAGAAGTGTTTCAGTTTATATTTGTAGCTGTTCAATAAAATCGTATTCTTTATTCTTCTTCGTTTTCTTTATTTTTTCGTCATTTTCTTTACATGTCTTCTTTCTTTACTTTCCTTCGTTCCTATAAACATTATACTGTATGCATAATACAATATGATATTTAAGTAGATTTAATATCTATCAAACAAACCCTGCTTGAGAAGTGTATAACTCTCAAATACAATCAATCTCTTTGCTTTTCTCAGTTTATCTTATATTTTAAGTGTATA
Source organism: Octopus bimaculoides (assembly GCF_001194135.2). Taxonomy (NCBI): domain Eukaryota; kingdom Metazoa; phylum Mollusca; class Cephalopoda; order Octopoda; family Octopodidae; genus Octopus; species Octopus bimaculoides. Next base: position 462,877 of record NC_068983.1, on the reverse strand, counting down.
TTTAAACTGTCCCCAGAAAACCAATAGATCCAGAGATGCAGGACTTTCCGTTCCCGAGCTTCCCGGATTATTTTTCCAGTGTTGTATTAATTTAGAGTGTGTGCGTGTGTGTGTGTGTGTGTGTGTGTTTGTGTGTGTGTGTGTGTGTGTGTGTGTGTGTGTGTGTGTGTGTGTGTGTGTGTGTGTGTGTGTGTGTGCGTTTTGGACGAATTATTTTTAAGCAACTAATTTGACAGCAGAATTTACGCTTCATACTTCGTCTTTTTATCTTTTTGTCTTTTTATAACAAGAGAATTGTTAGGTGTGTCACAGACACACACACTCACTCATACTCTCACTCACTCAAGTGCACATTTCATCTCGATGTCTGTTAGAAACTTCAGTTGGGTATAATTAGGCTTCCCCCCGCCCACATAATGAGTTAATTAAATCTTTAAATATATTTAATGTTTTTAATATAAACATTATAATGATTTATATGAGAGAAAGAAGGGACAGTGCTCACCTCCTTTTTCCAAGGCCCCTATCATTGGTGGAAGAACGCTATTTTCAGGGCCAGTGTCCCACAGTTTCCCTGACATAATCTTAATCAACTGGACGGTATCATATTGACGAATTGAACTTTGAACTGTGACAGTAAAATGAATTTTTTGACAAACAGCGACATCAGCTGGTCGTTTATTTTCTGTTCATGGATTATAAACAATAATGAGGTCGGCGAGCTGGCACGCCGGGCGAAATGCTTGGCGGTATTTTGTCTGCCGTTACGTTCTGAGTTCAAATTCCGCCGAGGTCAACTTTGCCTTTCGTATTTTCGGGGTCGATTAAATAAGTACCTTTGTCTGTCCTTGTTTATCCCCTCTATGTTTAGCACCCTGTCGACGATAAAATTATAAACAATGATACTTTAGGACCAGAAACAAAAAAAGTCAAGAGACTGGTGGATAGAAACTAAAACTATAATAATCCTTCATGTAAATTAGTTGCAGCTAATTGTTAAGAATTATTTTGAGAGCATTGAGGATCCGAGTTCAATCCTATTTGCAAGCAGATATCTTCTACTATATCTAAAGGTCACCCACCCCTCATCATTGGAATGTTGAAGAGGCAAACCGTGAAAAATTTTCTCGAAGAGACTGTTCTTCTTCTTGGTTGGGTGACTTTGCCTATTTTACCCATCGTCCAGTTTAACACCTCAACGGCCATCACCACCACCCACCTCCTTAACTCCTGCATGTTTTAGTTTGAGGCATTGGGATCTTGTAATCTAACGATAAATTTCTCCTTTGTTTCCATCAGTCACAGAGGCCCTGAAATAAAAATGGTCCGGTGCAGCATAGGGTTGCCCTTCCTTTTCTGTTAGAATAAAAATATAATAAAGCAACATAGAAAAAATCACATAACATATTATGTTAAATATTAGTAATTAAAACTGATGAAGCTAAGTTTCATAACAAATTCTGTTAAGATCTTGGTGAAATATTTGATGATAAATTTCAGAGGAAGAATTTGCAGTCATTCTCAGAGAATGGAAAATCCAGTCCTCCATTTCTTTCAAACAGTTCAATGTTTTTTCTAGAATTATTGTTAAATTTGTTTTGGGAATAAAACCACTTTTTCGGCGTCAATTTACCATTGATTCTCTCACAGAATCACACACATTATAGAAACTCAAAAACCCTTTAAGATAGTAGTAGTAGTAGTAGTAGTAGTAGTAGTAGTAGTAGTAGTAGTAGTAGTAGTAGTAGTAGTAGTAGTAGTAGTAGTAGTACGGGGGCATGCGCTGTAAGATCACATCGCTGCCTCCACCATTTATTGGTGATTCCCTATAAGCCCTTTGCACCACTCATGCGACAACCCTCCAACACAAGGACCTGTTTTGGTTTTCGTTGTTAGTGACGGTTTTAAGAGGTCGGAATGCAAGGCCTACTTCTACATCTTGCAGCCACTTTTTACTATAAATCATTAAAAAAGCACCGCAGTGTTTTAGATATATGGAAATGGGATTGAGTTGCGATGGGGAAGATAACAACAGAGTTAAAGAAGAAAAATTAATAACATTTAAAGAATATTTACAAAATTTGGAATAATAATAAAAATAAATAGGTCACTAGGTGAAGAACTGTTTTGGAGGAGAAAATTTGTTAAACCATTTGATTCTAGTTATTATTTGAAGCGGAATAATATCATTATATTAATATCTCATATACATACACACATACATACGTACATACACATACACACACAGATACCTACACTCACATTTATACATACATAAATATATATTCTTTTCACACATCCGCACATATATAGATCAGTCAAATATGTTCATGACACATCTGACCAGTACAAAGACCAGATTCACTGCTGTTTGCTGTCGATGAGATTCTTGCTTTACGCAATGGATGCTAAAAAGCACCAACAGTCAATTCGATGGTTCGATGGTTCGATGGTCAAATATGTCTCAAACAGACTGATCTAAATATGTTTGTTTATTCACAGCACTGCTTTGAAATGTTCACTATGATACCCTGTTCTAACCGAGACCGGCGTCGCACGTGATCAGTTCGTGTTGTGACTGAATTTTTTATGAGGAACCGAAGACTTCCAGGTTGTCCCTCGTGCAGTTCAGGGTGCTGATGGTAGCTAGAAGCTAGGAATGCGTCCACCATCCCAACACAGGCTGCAGTGAAATAACTTTGTTTTTAACACTTGTTGCCTAAGACAAGTTTTTTTCTCAACGGCAAACGGCAGTGAATACGGCCTTTTTTAGGTCAAATATGTCCAGATAGATAGATAAATAGATAGATAGATTCTTATATGGTATTCTTTTATTATAAGTGTCATCCCAAGTGTTGTGGTCATACTGGAGTACTGAATTTTTTAGTGAATCAGGGAGTTCGATGTCGCTGCCTTCAGTTGCGTTTCTTGCCGTGAAATTTGTTCGCCAAAAATCACAGAGAATAGCTTATCCAGGTGTTTCTTCAAGACATCAACATCTATTTCAAGTACATTGCCCAGTTTCTTTGAAGGAGAATGAGTGGGGTGGAGTCTTGGCACCTGAGTATAAATTTTCTCCACAAAAGGAGAAGGGTTTTGTTTTTGTTCTCTTGTATTGCATAATCTAAAAATTCACTCCACTCATCATTGCTGTCTTGGTAATGTGTACATGTAAAGTTATTTCATGACTCATATTTACCCCTAGGGTACGTGCTGAATGTGACTCTGGAATTACAACCACTACAAATTCCGTGTATCGAAGTTGTGGAGTGTTTGTGTGCTGAGAATGGGATGAGGAATGGTCGTGAAATTTTCCAGCGTTAAATTTTCATCCCTTTTGTAGATTGCATTAAGGTTTTGCTGTTGTAGTCTTGCAATATCACCTCCTGGGTTTCTTGTTGCCTAAGATACTTTCCTACCATTAGCATACTTCTCCACCATCCCCACCCACTCTCTATTT
>NC_068983.1:453164-459263 GCF_001194135.2 Octopus bimaculoides | reverse complement strand
ATATATATATATATAAGATCTTATATACTGGTGCATGGGAACTATATGCAGGGAGAGATTTACAGAAAAAGAACCGGAAACAGTGGTTAGTGTGGGATGTGGGGTCTACACGCAATATGAGAAATGAACGGAGTAGAAATGTTTAGGAGGCTGAAGACCAGTCCGTTCCGATGAACAGTGACCACTGCAGTAAGGGTGGAAATGTCAGAGAGAAGAGACAGTACAACAGCAGTGTGGAAGCTGGAGCGTTTTTCAGTGATTTCATGTGAATCAATCAAGTGTTCTTATCTTCAATTCAGTCTGGGGTGTCTGCGTGTGGAGCAGCAGCGCCATCCCAGATGATGAAGCAATGTGCCAATGCAGGTCTCACCTGAACTTGTAGAAGTTTAGGAGTTGTTAAGGGTGAAAACCTCTTATCCATTAATCCAGAGAGGAAGCTCAGTCTTTGTGATAGTCTTTGCGGTTTTGAGGATATGAAATCAAGTTTGATAACAACCAATGCTCGGGGTGGAGTTAAATTGTTTGGAGATAGTGGAACGCATGTCACAAGCCCTTTAACATTTGTTGTACGTGGTGGTAGGCCTGGTGAGATGGAATCGATCATTTTTTGAGCAGTTTATCTGGAGTGTGCCGTGTGAAGTTAGATGCAAAGCTGGTTTTGATCATTGTAGAAAAACATGTCTACCTCCTGTTTCGAATGTTCATATTTTATTTTCAGAGAGACAAACACCAATTATTTGGTAAAACTGAAAAAAAACTGTTTTATTGTAAGCATACTTGGTTAAATATTTATGGAAGAGGAAGTCTGGAATAGTTTATAGACACCATCACCTCGTCAGTGTGAAATGTGTTATTGTAAGTACACATCGTTGAATATTTATGGAATATGAAGTCTGGAATAGTTTATAGATGCCATCACTTTCATGGTGGGCGGAGGCTATTCGATCAGCCAATTTTAGTCACTAATTAGTCTTAGCCTACGGAAGCGTGGAATTACAATAATTGATATGAGTGCCTGGTCGGATTCATTTGACGAGAAGTTATATTCCTTTAATTTGCACATTCACTAAACAATGATTTGATCAAATTACATTCAGTAATATTTAACAGTTGTGAATTGTGCAAACGTGTCAAGAGCGAAGCCGGGGTGGGGTGGTTTATAACCTGGCAACAATGCTGAAACTGACAAATACTTCGATAAAGGAGATCTAAATTATTGCAAAATTGATTAATAATTTAATCGATAATATTCACTTATCCTCACTCTAATCAGTTGTCAACAGATTTGCAGATCTGAAATATTATCTTTCCGTTCTCTATGTCTCCGGGGAATTCAATCAAATCGAATTCTTATGTTTGTTTTAGAAGGATGATTGAGATGAAGTCGATATAAAGCAAGTGATTTTTTGGTGGTGGTGGGGGGGAATTGTTTTCGTTGTTCTATTTTTGTTGTTGTTTTGTTGGGAGTTTTTGATATTTCTCTTCACTGCTCAGCAGACATGACGGTTCTTTGTTGTCTCGAAAAGTCGAGACTGGGACCCTGAATGTTTGGTCAGTTTTGTTTTGGTTTCAGGCTTCAAAAATATTTAGAAGCAATCAAAAAAAATGTTTTGTGATTTTATGTTCTTATGAAGCCATTGCAAAATGTGTCATGTTAAACAGAGAAATACTATAATGTATCACTAATCTACAAATATAAACGCACAGCACCCTCTCAAGTCACTCAACGAATCTCGTGTCCATTGCTATCACACCTGCTGCCCTCTATAATGACAGTTCCTTGTCACGGAGATACGCTTGCCAGTCATAACAAAACCTCTCTATTATTCCATTTCGTTTTGTTTTTTTTTTGCTTGGAAATTTGCTCTATATTCGGCAAATTTAATCAGCAGAACAGACATAATTTATAACCTAATATTTGATTCTAACACAATTGTGTTTTTTTATTGAAATTTAGACACGAAATGTTTCATACATATTTATCCAAATTTTTAAAAATAAAACTGAATTTAGATTAGAAATACAGAAAATAATAACAGCCCAATTGTAGCGGTCTTGGCAAAACTGGCAGCTCTCATCAAATACCAAATTCAATTAACTATAAATTATGCATAAAACAAAAACAGACTTTATATCAATTGTTATGAATAAAAGAATCTCATTGAATTAATAATATATTTGATGTTATAAGTGGGGGGGGATTTTTTTTCCTCTGAGAAAAACTCATCGTGTCTTGGCTTCTAATTGTGTTAATGCAAACTGTTTTTGTACTTGTTTTTAATCTGTTGACTTTATATCCAACGAATAATATCAATTATCCAGGAAAAAAAATAAAATGTAATCAGCTATTGGTATTGTTGTGTATTAATGTCCAGATAGCGCGCGCACGCACACACACACACACACACACCACCGAATTTCCTTTGTTTGATTCTAAAAGAGTGAATTTAATACAAAGCTGAATGAGATTATATAATGGAGAAAAAAACATATATCGTTTCCTAATTATTCAATGATTATTTTTCGAAATATTTCAACTAGTGGATCTTTTCAAATAAAATTATAAATGGAATAAAAACCATTTATAATTATTAAACAGTTGCCTTCAAAAATCTATAGAAATTTGAACATCTTTCGTTATTTGTTTAAAGATAGCGAGGCGATGGTTCCCAGGTTCAAATCTTCTGCAGCATTTCATTAGATAACCTGCAGTTTGTAAAACTCAATATTATTTATCTAAAAAATGGGAAAATAGTTACAAAGTGAAGTTTCTATGAACCATTTGACATTAATTAAAAACAATTTTGCTTGAATTTTCATGGTCGGATTATAAATTATAAGAAAGCATTTACTGTGAGCAAATTATTTGTAGAGTAGATTTAAAAGGTGTACAAGAGTGTGGAACCCGCAATAAAGTGCACGTACGCAATCTCCAGTTGAAGGCAGCCCACTTAGCGAAAGATCAAGAAAGTCTACAGCTTTATTCCTCTTACACTCAAATATACTGTCAAACGTTAATAACAGTAATTTCTCCTTTAGCTTCAAACACTTCACAATTCCAAGTGCGGAGACATTAGACTGGGAAATGGTTTTACTTTTGCTCAAACGCAATCTTCGTGCAACAGCCGGCTCTCAAAACAAATTAACCTTACATGGTGACTTCCCCAACTCATGTATGTTTCACTTAATCATTATAAACAGTAAAATGAGGTCATTAGATGGCCATGAGATGGTTTATTGACTTACTAGAAATAATAACCAAGTCACACACAAATTATACTTTGGATAATGCAATCGTAAATATACTTAAAGAAATCGAATAGTTCCAATTGAACTGAAATCTTCTATCACTTTGCCCTTCTACTATTTCCAATCCCATACCTTCCTTCCTACAATGATTTAAGCTGTTATTGTCTCTGAAATTCTGTGTGATATTGTTTGATATTGCTTTCTCACTTCAATGCATTAACTTGCTACTTTAACTGTATCGCCTTTCGTGCTAATATCAGGAACGTCTGTCTATCTTCCGGTGAAACGTTTTAATTCGTCTCATTGGTTTCTCATCCTCATGCAAGCCATCTAACCCTCGACACTTAATTATCTTCTTAATTATCCTCTTAATCCATCCCTCATCTTCAGGTTTAATCCGAATTTCTTCATTCACGACGGACCATGATGACGTAACGTTATACTCTACAATCTCCATAGCAAGTCTACTTTTATTATCTGCCACAATTTCATATTCACTGATATTTGCCAATGCAAACTATCACCAGACCCACTGAATTCAAAATATTATCTCCCTTTAAAATAACTTTCTTAAAGAGCTGCTATTTTAATGAACATTTATTTTAGTGAACAGATATCAAAAAAATTAACAGATATTTCAGTGAACAGATATTATAAATAAACATATTTTAAGAAGTATATTTTAGTGAACATGTTTTATTGTAGATTTCAAGATTGTTTTAATAAAGCCTGTAATTAACTTTTGACGAAGTTCTGGTGATCTTGAGAACGAAGTACAGAATGAGAACATAAAAGAAAGAGTCCAAAATATGAAGGAGTTAGGGGACGGTGTAAAGCACGTGGGCACAGTTTACAGGGCTCCCAGTAGAAATAACATGTCATGCAATATGTATAGGGGAATCAACGGAATCTTTGGAGCATCGGATAAAATACCTACATTCTCAGTTCAAATCACAGCGATTATTAGTTTTCTCTCGCTCTCTCTCTCACACTATCTCTCCTTCCCTCCATCCACCTCTCTCCAACATCTCTCTCTCTCTCTCTCTCTCTTTCTCTCTCTCTGGCTGGATGGGGATGGTCCACCTGGGTTATTCTCCCAACATGCATTGTCTATCACAACCAAGTGAAAACATAAACAGCTGTATGGAGGGATTATCCCCTTGAAATATATCCTTGCGATATAATTTAAGATGACATTACAACCATTTCATGTATTTAACTTGAGAATGGTGGCTCACAGTAAAGTCTGTATCCTTACTTACTGTATCTGGGAATTTCGTTATTTGTTAAGTCTCACGGTGAAAGTTTCCTGTTGACGACGTATTTCGACGTTTCTCTGCGCTCTTTGCCTTTGATGATGACACTTGCTGAAGTATTGTACAAACTGTTCTCCACTTAAATTTCACACAATCATTACTGACAATTTTTGGAGGATTTTCCTCTTTATATTTGCTAATCGTCAGTGATGTTTAGATTCGTCGAGTGAATGAACAACCATCATAAATGTGTTATTTTTTGTTTGCCGGGGAGCTGACCTCTCTCACTCTACATTAACAAACAACAACAAATCCCTTATCTTTGCATTTGAGAGTTTTGATGGGAATGCTCCACCAATATTTCTTGTGTTAATATATAATCAACAACAAAGGAATTGTCTCCATTTATTCCAGAACAGCCCATGCTACAGATGGCATTATATATTGTTTTACCAACATCTTGTCACAGTACGTTGACGACGTTTTTGTAAGAGCTGCTAAAAATATTCCACAGATATATCGTATAATCGATATTTTCTGTCGCTTCACTGTCTCTTTTGCTCATTTGGTACTTCGAAGTTATCTCCAGCTCTTGGATTGATGGAAAACATTGCCCAGGCATAGCATTTTTGTGGTAACCAGAGTGTTTCGTTACCAGATCTTTCAAACTATTCTGGGGCCACATAAGGGATCACTGGGAAATGAGCGTTCACTTGAGGATCATACATGTATGTATGTATGAATGTCATCATCCAGTTTTATTCAACATCAACAATGGGGTACGTACGTATGTATGTCATTATTCAGTTTATTTCAAGATTTCTTGCCAATAGAGAAAAAAACCGGTTTCTATCTAAGAACCGAGGTTCCTTCATTGGAATTTCAACATCAACAACAGGGTATTTTTGTTTGTATGTATGTATGTATGTCTCTTGTGTTTCTAATCATTTAAATTTGTCCACTGAAGAAGGAGCTGGTTTCTAACAAAGATACAAAGTTTCATCTCTGGAATGGAGATAACGAAGACAATGTCACGTTTTAAACCTGAGAAAAATCTTACATAGTCTTACTGTTCCACTTAGAGATTGTGTTTGTAACGAGCGCGTCAATTGGCTGATTTCTTTTTCTGAAAATCCAAGCTTATTCAAACTGACAGTTAAACATTTATTTACGAAACCAAGAGCTCCAATTATTATTGGTGCAAATGTAAATTTGTAATACGGATATAGAAGGTGGCGGTTTCGAAGCTGTTGTCCATAGTTGTCTTCTTTCTCTTTGATTTTCAATGAGATATTCACATCAGCAGGACAGCTGACCTCTAAGACGGTATATACTTTTGTTTGTTTGTTTGTTGTGCCTACGCTTGACAGATGTTTTGATGGCGATTTTCCACATCTGCATATGTACTTATATATGTATCAATGTATGCATGTGTATACAACTATATGTGTGCTTGTGTCTGTTCTGTCTATATATATACATAGATAAATAGATAGATAGATAGATAGATAGATAGATAGATAGATAGATAGATAGATAGATAGATAGATAGATAGATAGATAGATAGATAGATGTATAAATATATATATATAT
>NC_068983.1:449661-452632 GCF_001194135.2 Octopus bimaculoides | reverse complement strand
TATATATATATATATATATATATCATATGCATGTGTATGCACCCATTCAGGTATGTATACGTATAATGTATATACATATAAACATGTTTGTATGTATGCATATACATATACGCACACACAAACACACAAACACACACACATATATATGCATGTGTGTATGTCACTTTGTATGTATATGTGTATGTCTGTCTATATGTATGCATAAATGTATGTAAGTTTTTATATATATTTTTGTATGGATGAACAACGGTGCCTCGTTTCACATGCATATCACCAAGATGGTGGCAGCATGCATGCGAATGGCCTGATGGATTTTGAGAACCTTCAGCACAAGGAACCTATGTTGGTTCTATGGAGGACATCTGTACTCAGTCGTCCGGATTACTGATCTCAACTGTGGTCACCCTACAGTGTCCAAATAAGTGCAGAACTTGAGATATTTCAGCGATGTTATACCAGCTGAGCTACTGTGAGAGACTGAAAGGGCATTGACTCCACTCCCTGGAGCGAAGATGGGAAGATCCCAGAAGGGCTGGCACCAAATTTTGGTATCGAAAGCTATACGCGCTCCCGAAGTGGACGTCACTGCACTGTTCCAAATGTTCCAGATATCCCGTCTAGAGTGAAGACCATGTACAGCTATAGATTGGGATTCAAAAGCCTACAGCTATTTCATGTCTTGCTTAAAACTTCTGAAGGGTCTTCATTGATTAGGGGTAGATGTCTTCAAGAAACAACTTTACCTCCTGCTACCCAAGGTCCCGGATGAACCATTATCAAAGGAGAAGATTCAAACGAGGACGGCAGCAGCGAAATCACTCCTTCAGCAAAAGCCTCCTTCATATAAAATAGGCCAATGAAGGGGTGTTTACACTGGTGATGCTCCAGCATGGCCATGGCCTTAGAGTTAAAACATCTAAAAGAATAGAAGAATATATATGTGTGTGTGTGTGTGTGTGTGTATGTAGTGGAGGCGCAACGGCCCAGTGGTTAGGGCAGCGGACTCTCGGTCGTAGGATCGCGGTTTCGATTCCCAGACCGGGCGTTGTGAGTGTTTATTGAGCGAAAACACTTAAAATTCCACGAGGCTCCGGCAGGGGATGGTGGCGAACCCTGCTGTACTCTGTCACCACAACTTTCTTTCACTCTTACTTCCTGTTTCTGTTGTGCCTGTAATTCAAAGGGTCAGCCTTGTCACACTGTGTCACGCTGAATATCCCCGAGAACTACGTTAAGGGTACACGTGTCTGTGGAGTGCTCAGCCACTTGCACGTTAATTTCACGAGCAGGCTGTTCCGTTGATCGGATCAGCTGGAACCCTCGTCGTCGTAAGCGACGGAGTGCCAACATCTGTATGTATGTATGTTCGTGTGTGTGCGCGTGTGTGTGCGCATGTGAGCATCATTGTTCAGTTTTCTTTCAAGATTTCTTGTCAACAGAGAAAGAGCCGGTTTCTAACCTAGATTCAAAGCTCCTTCATTGGAATTTCAACATCAACAACAGAGTATTTTTGTTTGTATGTATGTATGTATACGTGCAGATTTGTATAGGTTGTTTTATGTATGTATTCTCACGTATATAGTTGCATATCTAGACGTGCTCATATATATTTAAATGATAAACTTCTGGAAAGTTTCACAGATTTTTTCAGTTCCAGTGATGAATTGGATTTGTAGTCTTCGAATCAGATTTCTCTTTTTTTTTTGGCTTTGAGAAGCCTAATTTCTCAAAATTGGTATTTAGGCAGTGTGTTACATATCTGAGTACCCCAATAATTACAAGTATAAACCTGAACTTGTAATCAGGATAGAGTAACTGCAGGTTTCTCAATAGTTCAGCATAGGTGTTCTCTTTTTCGTTGATCTTCAGCTTTATGTTATCATCCCCTGGACATCTAATTTCCACAACTGCACAGTTTCTTTTCTGTATGCATGTATATATGTATGTGTCTCTTACTTTTTAATTATCATAAATCTTCCACTGAGTGCGTATGTATGTATAAATATTGCATTAATTTTTATATAGTTCTAAAATTCCCTAAATGACCCGCTCGTTCCATTTCTTGAGAATCTCCCTCAAAACATACGACTGGATTTGCCAATATTAAATCTATTTCATGTAAAACTAGTCTCAACAAATGAGAAAATGTGTGAACACTTATCCGTACAGATTTATTATCTGAGGTTAAGAAGTGAAGGTGAAGACGTGCGGTGTCGGCGCCGTCGTTGTTGCTCTCGTCTCCACTGAACCAGTCAGGCAAACGTTAAGAGGGTTGTTCCGTGTAAAGGAATTACTTGTACAGGGATCGTATGCAAATTGAGAAACATGAAGGGGTTGTATAAATGTGGTAAAGGAGTTATTGAAGCATTGCTGAGCCCCATTTTCTTCTGTAAGGATTCTGAAAATAGACACAGATTGCCACACCTGGAAGCAGTTTCTTTTGCAGTTATATTGTAGGTAAAATATTAACCCGATAAGCATCATAGTTAACTGTTATCGTTGTTGCCGTTGGTGGTGGTGAAGGCGGCAGTGATGCTGGTGATGGCGGTGGTGGTTATGATGCTCATGATGATGTAGCTTAACCCGAAATCGGTTCAGATCCAACTGACCAATGACAAAATGCATTGAAGCCATGACCATCCTGTCTTTTATTTCGTTTTGTTTTTTTAGGAATAGTGTACCTTGGATTACATTATTGAATTAGTCCGATTTTAAAAGATGGTAGGATCTCATATGAGGGAAATTTGGCTGCTCTTTTTAGCAGTTCAAAACTCTCCCCTAGTCTGGTATGTTTAATTGTTAATGTCTCCGCCACCAAAGTGTCACACTTTTTACTCTGATATTCTACACGGGAAGATATAACCATAAAGAGGCATTAAGTCACAGCTAAGTCAATTCTTCGCCCCGGTTTCGATTCCTATGTGTAGTCAGTACAGTTATGCCAAAGTTGCCAAATTGTTTGCCTTTTCTT
>NC_068983.1:444766-448927 GCF_001194135.2 Octopus bimaculoides | reverse complement strand
TATTGTGTCTGGGGAGAGTCATTCTCTTTTAGTGCCTTATTACTTAACGGACTCACCGGTTCGATTTCTACTCGTTTATTTATTTATTTTTCTAAAATTTTCGTTGGTTGATCAATAAGTATCCGGACTATTGCCATAGTAATGAAGTTAAAGGACGGAGAGTGAAGCCGCTTGGTACAGATTGACCTTCATCTCTGTTGTGCATGCGCACTAAGTTTTAACGTTCTAGCTCACTTCTGCTGTTTACAGCAGTGCTTGGAAGGAACGTGTGTAACGTGTGATCCTCGCAATGACCATGACAGAGAAAGTTGAGCAGAGAATTTGCATCAAATTTTACCAAAAGCTTGGCTTGAGCAGGAATCGCCATGGCAACTTTCCTTGTAATGGTCAATGCGATGATCATACGCTACACACCTTTCTTCCAAGCACTGCTGTCAATAGCGGAAGTGAGCTAGAACGTTAAAACTCAGTGCACATGCACAGCAGAGATGAAGGTCAATCTGTGCCAAGCGGCTTCACACTGCGTGCTTTAGTTTCGTTACTATGGCAACAGACCGGATACTTATTGATCAGACATCGTATATATATATATATATATATATATATATATATATATATATCGAATGCTCCTCAACCACATGATCCCAGATTCAGTCCCACTGCGTGACATCTTGAGCAAAGTATCTTCTGCTATAGCCCCAGACCGACCAAGGCCTTGTAAGTGAATTTGGTTGACTGAAACTGAAAGAAACCCGTTGTGTATATATATATATTTATGAATGCATATCTATGTGTGCGTGTGTTTCTCTGTGTGTTTGTCCCCCCACCCCACCAGCGCTTGACAACCGGTGTTGGCGTGTTTGCATTCCTATAACCTTAAAGGTTCGGCACCAAACTTTAAAAATAAGTCCTGGGGCCGTTCAAGGCGGTTATCCAGCATGGCCGAAGTCTAATGACTGACACAAGTAAACGATAAAAGATAAAAGATATACGTGCATATCTGTTTAGATATATATGTACACATGTATATATATGCTCCCTGATAGATAGATAGATAGATAGAGAGAGAGAGAGAGAGGGAGAGAGAGAGAGAGAGAGAGAGACGGAGAGAGAGAGAGAGAGACGGAGAGACAAAGACAGATAGATAGAGAGAGAGAGATATACATACATACATACATAGACAGACAGACAGACGGACGGACGGACGGACGGACGGACGGACGGACGGACGGACGGACGGACGGACGGACGGATGGACGGACGGACGGATGGATGGATGGATGGATGGATGGATGGATGGATAAAAAACTTGTATATATATGAAAAAACACAAACATACGCACGCACTCACAAACACTCACACACACATTTACATACAGGTAGGGGAAGGGTGGGAGAAAGACGATGAATATCTAAGACAATGCCCCTAACATCTTTGGTGTCACCAAGTTAAACAAACATAAAGTATGGTGGTGGGTGAATAATAAAACCTTCCAGATGAAAACTACTGTTGAAGTGATATTGATGGTGTTATTGGTTCAGCGCTGATTGATTTTTCTGTCTCTATGACGTTCCGTACAAAATGTTAGAGCTTGTCACGTGACATCGCAGGGAGTTGGCTTTCAGTTTGTAGCGAGTAGCACTTGTGCTATCTCGCAAAGGCTAGCAGTTGACTGCTACGCCGCTAAATGGTTGCTGCTAGCTCGCTACAATTACACTGGAGTATTTTCAATAGAAGCCATCAGTCTGTGGACCACTATTCAATAATGCAGTAAGTGGAAATATTTATTTAAAAAAAAAAATGCACGTGCGCGCTCGCACACACAGACACAGCACGCACTTAGAGTCGGTGAGCGCGACTTTGAATGTATTTTTATGATGTGGAAAGTAGGGAGGCTGCTTAAACTGTTTTGAGAATCTGTAGTTGGCCCCGAGAAATCCTAGTTGCAGTGTTTGTGTAGGAAAGGTTTTTAACATTAGCTATGATTGGTGATCTGGACGTAAACTGATGGTGTTTTCCCTGCTGGTCACGACAACTGACCACCACTACTTCCTATCACAGTGGATTACTCTCAGATATCCTCCTTTGTCATTTTCTATTTTAACCTCACCGGAATTCTTCTTTGTCATGATCATATTTTCTTTGATGTTGTTGTTGTTGTTGCTTAGACACAACGCGAAACTACAAAGGCATTCAAGCCATGACAATTTCATCTATTTTCAGGAATAACTTAACTCGCGCTACAATATCCAGTGTGTTCTTTTTAAAGACATTAATGTGGGGTTTGAGAAGAATTTGGTTGTTGTTCTAGCAGACTGAAAAACCATGTAGAGAGGTTCTGTCGTTGACTCGTGATCTGCTTGTTAGTTCCCTGCTAGAAATAGTGTATGGCATACAAGCACAAAGCCCTCAAATATGGAGCCTTTCCTTATTTTTACTCTGTGACATGTAAACACAGATCCCTCAAACATGGAGCCGTGCTAAAGCCTCAACCATAAAACCTTTGTTCGTTAATTCTCCACTTTTCTCTGCAATTCAAACGCCGACATCCTTAGCCATGATACCTTTCTAGTTAATTCTCTTTTTTACACAAACACTTAACATTATTCAAATGAAAGTTGTGCGTTTTTTGTTGTTGCCTTTGACAAAACGAAGAATTAAAGTTACTTTCAAGCAATGCACACGCATGCAGAGGAATCGGTACAGTAATGCATTTTATGCACACACATGCACGCCTACACATTAACATCTGCTTTATCTCCACGAATTTCTCTTTGTTTGTTGTAAAACTGGATTTTTCTTTCTCTTCCGTTATTTTGATTTGACAATCGTTACATGTAATGTAATATCACATCTTCGATCTTAATAAAGGCAAAAATAAATCGTGCTTCGTTCGAACTGTGAATGTAGTTGCACGTTTGTAGGTTTACATAGCAACACAATCTTATGGATGTGTTGTTATGGAACGTGTATGGTTAGTTGCATTCGCGCGCACTTTATTGTTCATCGAGCACCAACATTAACATGCTCGCAAACACCGTCAGTATGTGTGTGTGCGTGTGTGTACGTGTGTGTGTGTGTGTGTGTGTGTGTGTGTGTGTGTGTGTGTGCGTGTGTGTGTGTGTGTGCGTGTGTGCGTGTCTGTGTGTGCGTGTCTGTGTGTGTGTGTATTTCTTAAACAAGAATATTATTGACAGTGACTTCGAAGTTTCAGTCGGTTCAGCTATCGTTAGACTGCATACAATGGCTTAGCTGATCGTAACTTCGAAGTCACTGTCAAAAATATTATTCATGTTTAGGAATAACAAATTTGTACTCTCCAAGAGTATAGAGTAACTCACCAGATTAATGTAAAATTGTTTTTACTCTAACTGAACATAAAAACAAGCATTAACATGTACGTAGGCAGGCATGTATGTATGTATATATGTATGTATATATGTATGTATGTATATATGTATGTATGTATGTATGTATGTATATATGTATGTATATATGTATGTATGTATGTATGTATATATGTATGTATGTATATATGTATGTATGTATGTATATGTGTATGTATGCATGCATGTATGTATGTATGTATGTATATATGTATGCATGCATGCATGTATGTATGTATGTATGTATGTATGTATGTATGTATGTATGCATGCACGCACGCACGCACGCACAAACGTATGGATGGATGGATGGAAGCGGGAGAGAAAAAAATCAATTTGCCTAACAAACGGGTGGAACCTATAATTGTCGAAGTAGTTTCCCCGTATATTAACTCATCTTATGTTTCAGCCTTCCCTCTTCTGTCTTCACAACAATTTCTTGTATTAATTCTATTAATTCCAATCCCTTATTATTGCACTTGTTATTCCTATTATTGTCATTATCGTTGACCTCATCATCATCATCATCATCATCATCTTTCAATTTGTTTCTATTTCTTACCGAATGTCTTCCTGACACCTATGGAAGAGAAACTCACTGTATCTTGTTCTTTTTGTTGTTGTTATTATTATTATTATTATTATTATTATTATTATTATTATTATTATTATTATTATTATTATTATTATTTAATAGTTCGTTGTTTTTTCTTGGTTCTGTTTTTTTTTTTGTTTTTTTCCTCGGAATTGTTGATTAACATTCTGTGTGAGTAT
>NC_068983.1:441177-444756 GCF_001194135.2 Octopus bimaculoides | reverse complement strand
AGAGAGAGAGAGAGAGAGAGAGAGAGAGAGAGAGAGAAGGTGGGGAGACTTCCTGATCAACTTCGGTGTAGAAACGAAAGCAAAGGTTCAGTGAAACTGTTAGGAATTCCAGAATTTGCCATGAAAACGCCGCCTGTAATTAAGCTACAATGCTTTACTAGTATCTCTCCCTGAACAATGCGTGTCGTTCAATGTTTCTTCATAACGCTGTCATAATATAGAACTAATATTAAACCAAACACGGACAGTTCTTCTCTAGAAACCCAGTCAAAGTGAAAAGACAATGAAACTAAAATCATTAAAGTTCACAATGTTGTAGCGTCCTAAACTTTAGTAAAACAATATATATTTTTGCTGCTATCAATATCTTTTACCCGGTGTTGGCCACAACACCAAACTTTACTATATTCCACTGTATTGAAAGCTTCAATTATTTCTCTCATTTCCAACAGAGATTTTCTTTGTCTTCACTTCCAATCGAAATTCTAGTTTTACATAACATTCCATTTGCTGTTGTTTATGAGAGGTCAATATAGAGACATTATATTTTCCAAGTTCTCATACTAATTTGTGTGTTCCTTGTCTGTTCAGTCGTTGTTAATCAATAAATTGTTACGTTTGACTAATAATGTGTCAACGTGAATTAAACTAGAGTTTCGAAGGATTACCAAGTCATTTGCAATGTTACAGTGGAAGTCTACTTTGGTCTACGACACCATTTACGGCACCGTTTTCTATTATGACATCCCCTGTTCTTCATCATATGTTCATCGTAGTAAAATCATCTTCTTTTTTGAACAATACTCAAGAACAAAAAAATTTTTTTTTTAAATTTAAGCAAATAATCCATTTTGCTTTCTACCTTTCGCAATATTCCGAGGTTTTCTTCAGAGATTATTTGCTTTCAAACGTCGATTTTCCAGATTAGTCTTTAATCTTTTCTAACTACTCTGTCCTGTGTGGCAGAATTGGTTGGTTAATCGTTAAATATCATCAAAACTTACATTTGTTCTATTTTTTGTGATAGAATCAATGAAATGTTCCACAAGTAATAGCAGACACTGTCACCATGTGGACACATATCCAAATATTCGTTACAACAAACCATCAGAAGTGGTACGATTCGAATCAAGAAGTTATTCTCACAACTCACAACTCGCTTCTAACATCTCGACTTTTAACATTGAATCAAAAGCTTTTTCTTTTTGTTTATTTATTTATTTTTTTTTTTTTTCGTTGTTTCAATCCAAATTAATAAATCAATTAGATGTAAGTAATTTTTGGAAATTTGGTGAAGACAGTCTCTTCCAAATGAGCACTTAAAGATACTTTGAGGACGGCCAGGTATCTAAGTGATGACTGGTTTCAGCTGTCGTGGTGGTCACAGGGGACGCTGTTTACTGTGTTGCTAAAAGGTTATGTTTTCCTGGCTTCTGTCAGGCTATATTTTACAGGAATTACCGATCTTTCGCCTCATTTTAAGGTGCCATATAGATATACTTAAACTCTGTTGTAAAGCTAATGATTCATGAACTCAGGTAGGGATTCGCTCTAAACAGGAATGACTGCCTTCGTAATCAAAGAATTTAGTCCTTAGAAATAGAATTTTTTTTTTATTGTGTTAATATCTCCAGGAAATATAAACCATTTTTTAGCTTGAATTTTATTTTTGGACACCTCGTGTTAAGAATCTTAGAAGCAATCAGAAGCAAAGAAAATCGTCCAACAAAATTGGTAATAGATATTTCACAAAGAAAGTAGCGACTTAATTTCTACCAAAATAATTCCATTAACAATATTCTTCAATCTTAACAGTCGTTAATACTGGCTCCATGGGATTTCCAAATGTTGCAAGACTTTGACTACCATTATATTCTATAGTCCTCTTCTCAGTTTCTCCTACATTGCATTGTGTGTGTGTGTGTGTGTGTGTGTGTGTGTGTGTGTGTGCGTGTGCGTGTGTATGTGTGTGTGTGTGTGTGCGTGTGTGTGTGTGCTGACATTTACAACAGTTGTCAAATAAGACGTGAAAATGATTATCAGAGTAATAAGCTCAGAGCCAATGGATTAAATGTACTTCAGTTTCTGATGAAGTCAATGATTTATTGGTTTCAATATCGACTCCAAGGTGAAAACTTATTATTGATCATTTAATGAGATCATCGTAAATTTCATTAAAACTTGTTAATTATTCAAGTAATGCCTCAACAACTGTCACCCTTTAATTATTGAATAGGTCTTTCTAATCAGCTGTTTCTAAAAAATACAACCTTTTTCTCTTTTGAACAATTTTTAGCATGTTTTACACATCCTATCCACACATTGTGGTACAATACTCTCCCAACAACCTTTCCTATTTTCAACTTCAGTATAATCGCAAGAGTTGTTACTTACAACACTTTAGAAATTCACATGTCTCATTATTGCTTCCACAGTTTGGTAGGATTCTAGTGTTGGCTTCCAAATGTATACATGCCAACAGGTCAACTGCAAAAGTTCCGAATACCAGTTCTTGAGAATATAGACAACGCTTTCATTTTATTTGGTTTGGGGTTTTGTTTTTTCAATTTGTCTTTCTCCAGAATATTATTGATCACATTTCAGATGGAATTATTGTCATAAAGTTTAAAAGTTAATTAAGATTAAAACCATTTAAACGATTAATGTCGATATTGGATATGGAGGTTAGTTCGTGATGTAAATATATTAAGACCAAAAGATAGCTGAGTAAAAAGGAGAAGTGTGTGTGTGTGTGTTTGATGTGGCTTGGTGGATCGTTGTCAGGTCATGGATCCCAAACATCAAGCGATAAAAATTAAATGAAATTAGAGAAATAGCTGCAAACACTGCGTGGAGCAGCTAGAAACGACGGATGAATGTATGAAATGTCCGATGACGATCGTCATTATCATTATCATCATCATCATCATTGTTTGTTGTCTTTATCCTCTGGCACTTGGTTAAATCTTAATTCCTGATTTTTCTTTCCTTGAAAGCAGGTAATAACAAATTCCCAAAAGTTTTAAGCAAGGGTCTTCTCCTGCGTCTCAGAGAGGCAACACTTCCCTTAGAATACGAGATGTACCCAACAAAGCTGTTTTCTGGATCACTTCAAGCCTGATTGTAACTCCAATAATCTCCATGATCTTTTCAAACCCCTAAGAGGCCACTCCTAATGCTTCAGTGACTACCCGTATCACAATCATTTTCCTCGTACCCCAAAGCCTTCCTATCTCCCCACTCGTTTGCTGGCATTTCTCCATCTTTTCTCGTTCTTTATCTTTTAACTTCGAATCACGTGGTATTCCAACATCCATGATCTGAACCTTTTAACCTCATTTTTATCGATGAACACAGTATCTGGTCGTCTCGGCTCTTTCATCTGATCACATTGTATACTAAGATCCCTGACGATTTTATAATGTTCATTTTCCAATACTCCCCCCCCCTTCGGCTGGTGCTCGGCTCTCAAAGGTTGCTTTATCACAGTCTTATTTTAAGGTATTCCTTCTCTAATCTTTTGTTTATCGACAATTACCACCACCACCACCACCACCACCACCACCACCAACACCACCA
>NC_068983.1:435300-440404 GCF_001194135.2 Octopus bimaculoides | reverse complement strand
CACAACCACCACCACCACAACCACCACCACCACCACCACCAACACCAACACCACCAATATTATCATCATCATTATCGTCATTTTACAACCTTCTATATTGACAAGCATTTGACAATTTTTTAAACTAATATTTTGTCCTATTGTTACACTCTTTCTCTCTCTCTCTCTCTCTCTCTCTCTCTCTCTCTCTCTCTCTCTCTTACTTCATTCCTCTCTCTGGCTTCTCTCGGAACCTTATAATAATTCTGCTTGTCATTGTGTTACTTAGCCCGTTGGTAACACTTTAACGTGATTAGAGAAAAAGAGGGAGAGAGACGCGTCCATGACGTGAGGTAGAGGGAATGTAATTGTAACACTTCCACGTGATTAGTTGAAGAGAAAGAGAGGAGAAAGAAAAGGGAGAAAGAAAAAGAGGATATGGTGAATAGGAGGGAGAGAGGGGGTTAGCATTTTCAGAAATAACCTAATAGGTTTACCATTAATTCCGTGAAATATTCACGGGTCCCGCTACTTTTCTTTAATATGCCTCTTATTAACGGATTAGTTTTCATTCTCTTTTCAAACCAAAACTACTGAACTTTTCTTTTCAAATCTTTCCTCTCTGCCATTGTCCAATTTAACTCTTCCCATTTCTTAATATCTGATGTCACAAGGCTTGTACACTAGTTATACTAAAATGCATGGCTTTAAAAAGTATCTACAGAATCCTTACATTATTTTAGGGGCCGTTTTATAAAGATTAGCTCTTTTCACTGCAATATTCATTTTCCACAAAAGTTCTACGTTAATTATTCTTTGTCTTATTTTGGTTCAGTTTCTCAACTCGATTGTCTTAAAACATTTCCTGAAATATTAGTTTATACCTTAAGAGACTGTCATCAAACTGAAGGATGTTGAGATACCTGTCTGCACATCGATTTTTCAATTATCTGCTTCTCCTGTCGATGCTCCTTTACTTCGATCCTGTAACATGAACGATCTGTCAATAGTGCTTGTCCAAGTACACACGCACACACACACACACACTTCTACCCCCTCCACTTCTTTTTACCGCCAGTTCAAGCACATATTCCATTGATTGATTCTTCAATGTTAACTTTTTAGAAAAGCTCTTTCCAATAGGTTGTCGATAATGTTTATGAAATGAAAAATGTTTAACAAGATTAAATGGTATTTTCTTTTTATTAAAACAACATCTATTGTGTCAGTAAAATCAACTTCGAAATTTAATGCACTTTTCAAGTGGAATTCTGAAGAATTTTTAATAAAGAAATGTGACAATTTCGTAAAACTGTTGTCGTCAATAACATAGAGATATATAGAAATTAGGTTTTTTTTTTCTTTTTGTATGTGAGAAGAAAATGATTTATGCATAATGTATTTATATGGGATGTGTATTTGTGTGTGTGTGTGTGTGCGTGTGTGTGTGTGTGTGTGTGTGTGTGTGTGTGTGTGTGTGTGTTTTAATGTCATATGGGGTTTTATAAGTATTTTGTTTGATGTTTAATATACATGCTTACCTTTTACAGAAAGTGCGTGTGTGTGTATGTATGTGTGTGTGCAGTATAAAGTCACAGAATATAGAAGAAAAACAAATAATGGAGGATTGTACAGTCTTTAATACGTTTACACGCGTTTCGGATGGCGTGGCGTTTCAAAATTCTGTGATGCAGAAATCATGCATATTAACCGGTCCCATATTTGATCGACTAAGCTTCTTAGGGAAAGCACAGTATTAAATTTCCCTATCTTTATAGAAACTTAGTCAATCCAATATGGGATTGGTTAATATGCATGATTTCTGCATCACAGAATTTTGAAATGCCATTCTATCCGAAACGCATGTAAGCGAATTAAATAATGTATAATTCTCCATTCTTTTGCGATTTTCTTCTATACTCTGTGACTTTATACTAAATTTATTCACAGTTTGAACTTTGAATTTACAAGCTGGACAGGCAGCGGAAAGCAATTTTACGGCCAATGTGGATTACAAATAGCTTTCATTGGAACGGTTTAGATACTCAAGTTTGTTCCTACAGACTGTTTATAAAGTATTCGCCTCGACTTTTTAAATCCATTTTTTTCTTATATGCGCGCGTGTATGTATGTATGTATGTATGTATGTATGTATGTATGTATGTATGTATGTATGTAGGTAGGTAGGTAAGTAGGTAGGTAGGTAGGTAGGTGTGTGTGTATAAAAGTGTGAAACCGCCAGGGCTTTCCGGACTCTGACTGACGAAGAAATATGCTACGAATGATCCGTGTATCTTGTAACCTGGACATGCTGCCATCGGTATTTCTTGAACTGTGACTTGTTCAGCAGGAACCAAAACAGAAAGAGGGTACCACTTAGTTGATAATTTTTCTTTTTTATTGATAATGAGCTGGTATGGTGGTGGGTAGCTTCCTCGATGTATTTCAAGATGGTCACAACATTTCAACCCCCATCCCAAAGTTACATCCTCAACTGCCAAACAGTAACGCTTTTTTTCTTTCTTTTCTTGCAAATTTTTTACTTTCCTATGTCAGCCAATTTCAAATTGTGCGAGTTTTTGCTAAAATTAATGAGCAGAGAGTCTTCATTTTTCCTTTGTTTTCGGGACTTGAAGATAATGGGTGACGTGCGTGACACTTGCTGTAGAATTGATTTACGAATTGTAAAATCTAATATTAAAACAGTGGTTGTACTTTCAATAGTTTTGTTTCATAACCTCTTTAGGAACAAACTTTGTCTCCAGCCGTCGTTTTGTAGACACCTTTCAACTGTTATTTTCTATGTCTGATACAAAAAGCTTCGAAAGTTACCATGCATAATCGACTTTATTTATTTTGGGGCCAGAGCAGAGCCGCTGTAGGTTGTTACAGAGGAGGATTTCCCCTGTAATTCCAGCCAATGATTTAAAAATGGTGTACACCAACTGTCAGTTTTTTTTATAACGTGCTGTATGTGACTTCGAGTATATTGAATTGTTGTTTCAGAGATAATGTTTGACCAGAAACTTGGACTTGTAAGTGATAATGATGGGCAGTAACAGTCAATTGAAATCCTGTACCTCTTTAAAAAAAAAAGGTGAATCTGTTTGGGGACGAATTCGTTCAATATATTCGTGATCAGTTTTGAGTCAAGACTTGAGCCAAAAGCAGTAAAACTGTCAGGAAAGCTAATGAGTTTGAGCTCCGCACTGTGAAGAATCAATATTTTTGAGATATAAAAATTGAAGTGTTAAGGAGCCACACAGAGTTTCGCTAAAGAGAACAAACTGCTTTCCCAGAAATTCCAAATCAGAAGATTCTTCTTGTAATCAAATTCTCTCAGAATTTTTTTGCTAGTCAGATCAGCCATCTTGTAATAACCTTTAGAAGAAAACTGTTAAGGGAATCTTCCAACAAAATACTATGTTTGGACCATGTTAAAGACCTCAATACTAGAAAAACTGTTCTATCAACTGAGGGAGTTGTGGTTAAAATTTTCAGCAATTGATTTTGAAGGTGAGGAGATATTGTGACCTGAAACCGTGCTACTTGAGCTGAGGTAAAATGAGCACTGATTATAAGTGGAAAGAATTCTTCAAAGATATTTGCATCATATTTTGTTATTTGTAGTCGACCTTGGCGGATTTAAACTCAAAATGTATATAGAAAACAGTGAATGTACAAGTAGTATCTCTCTCTATATATAGATATTCTGTCAATATAAGTTACGATTTTATTTCATCGTTCAATATTTCGCCATTTTACATGGCGGTAAGTTTATTTCACTTCATGCACTTTGTTCCTTCTGGCTTCGTCACCAACATCACCACCATTACCAAGATTGATCAGGATTCACAATCTGTGGTGGGGAGAGGGATTTCTGCAGCTGCGACCGCTACGTCACAAAACCAAAGAAACACGCTAGATATGAACGATTCGAGATCATATCTAGATTGCAGATAGATAGATAGATAGATAGATAGATAGATAGATAGATAGATAGATAGATAGATAGACAGACAGACAGACAGACAGACAGACAGACAGACAGATAGACGGACGGACGGACGGACGGACGGACGGACGTAAATGGCTGGTTAGCTGTCTTCATTTAATATAGTGCATCTAAGACTCACTAGGAAGAAATAGGGGAAATATTGTACGTATTCTTAAATGCAAATTATGTAGAGATGTACATTTTTGCAATTTTAATTATTCAAAAATATAAAGAAAATATATATCTTATAAATATTAGAAAATGAATTAGAAATGCGTGTATTTGCTTCATGATTTAAACTTGATTTATAATTTACTATAAAAATAGTTTATTATTTATTTTTTGTTGTTGTATCATATTTTGTGCACATTGACATTGTAGGGGAAGTATAAAATTCCGTTGCAGAATTCCAGTATATCTATCTAAATGCTCTCAGAGTCGAATTTTTCTAGTGTTCGAATCACAGATTTGTTGAGGGTGAACCGTCATGCGTGTTCTGGGTGACATGCCAATATAATTCTCGTCACACTCACAGTATGTTTTGACATAAATAAAGTTTTACAAAAGGCATGGAAAGTTAATTTTTTATCATCAAAATTTTCTCATTTTAGATCTTGCGCATTTCTTAACAGTCAAGTTTTGTGCAATGTTATTAGGTGTTAGGCATTTGTTATAATTTTCTTCAATGACAGTAGTTTTTGTTTGTTTTTGTTTTTGCTTTAATTTTTTTTTTTTTTTGTGTAAGATTCTCCTCATTCCAGAATCTTGTTTTAACAGAGGAAAAATTTGCTGAATTAGGACGTGTGGTAAAATATTTATTTCTGTCTTAATCTTCACAGCGCTAAATCATTGATATAAACTGCCTCGGCTCTTTCGACAGATTTATTAATTAATGATAGTGGATAACGTCTACTAATCAGAATGTCTTTCAGTTTATTTGGTGTTTTCTTTGGGTGTTCAGATTAAATGCACTGTTGCATTTTCCTTTTCTTAGTTGATCTATAATGGAGCTATGTCTATGCTCAACATATTAAATGAAACTGGTAGCAAGACATAACTCATTGCAATGAATATCTTTTTAATAAGTGAAGATGGTTAGGAAAATGCATTCTTAACGCGCTTGCCATA
>NC_068983.1:430307-434869 GCF_001194135.2 Octopus bimaculoides | reverse complement strand
ATATATATATATATATATACATATACATATACATATGGCAAGCGCGTTAAGAAGCTTGCTTTCGAGCTACATGATTTCGAGTTCAGTCTCACTACGTGGCATCTTCGGCAAGTGTCTCCCTACAATTGTTCTCCCGGACCGAAAAATGCCTTTTGAATGGATTTTCTAGGCGGAAACATGTATATACGTATTCTTTTTTATGTTTCAGCCTCGAGGCTGCGGCACCGCCATATGTATATATTGTTCGCTCGAATCTCCATTAAATATTGTAGGAACAAAATTTCGTGGCTCATTATTCAGATATCCACCATGTCTCGTTATCATGTTCATTATCAAACTTGTGATGTGTGTGTGTGTGTGTGTGTGTGTGTGTGGTACTAAGTAACACCAGTTTCCTTATAATACATCTTACTGTAGAGGTGGTAGAGGGAGACATACTATACAGGTGGTATACACCACCGCCACACACACACACACACTCCTATTGAAATATATACGTGAAATTCCCGTACATATCTTCACGCACTCTCACATAGCCTCGCACAATATACAAGCAGAACAGCAGACACTCGTAATAAAGATAGGCACGCGCGCGCACATTTACATTTTGGAAAATGGTAAGATTTTAACGAATTAACTTCCATTAACAGAGAAACAAATCTTTTGTTAATTCTTATTAAAGAAAACCGCAAATCTGGACCCTCTGAGTGCGGGTTCAATTCCGATAACATATCTGATCCCGATCGTTGTTTAATCCCAGTCGGATAGCATCGACAAAAAGGTATATGACTAAAAACGTTCCAGATGTGAACATCCTGTTTTATTTCTGTTGTTTATTTGTTTCTTTGCTTGCGTTTTTGCATTAAGAATTATATTGTTTAATGTTTTTCTCTTGTAAAGACGATGAACTCGGATTTGTGGAAGATTTTACTGCTATTTCTAGCAGATCTATTGAATACATAGCGGGTTTTCTTTGGGCTTGAACATTATAAGGCTATTTTACCCACTGGTCTTAGCCACTGTTTTCCTGCGAGACATATTTAAAATACAATACTTTAACAATATTTTCACAATATTCTTCAAATAAAAACAGGGGACTGCAACCAATTGCTGGCCGACCCTGAGCACTAATTCGTTTTAATCCGTTCAAAATCAATTCTTTAGAATAAAACACTAGTTAATCAATGTTTTCCTGAATCTCTTCTACATGAGGAAATTAATATGTTCGCTTTTAACAATAGAGGAGATTCTGTCAGTTTGAACAATATTTCATTCTTTTTTCAACTGATGAATGCAACTGTTGTTGGTTGTGAACGACACTTATTCATAGATTTCGACTTAAAAACATGTTTGTGTTGTGTGTTTCCATTGTATTCGCCCATAACACTGGGATAGAATGGTTATTGACAACAACAACTAGAAAATTCCTGCAGAGGAGAGAAAACATTGTTAGCTAAATCAATAAATATATGAAATGATATGCTGACCAGAATAAATCCGACTAAATGTTCAATTTATTATTACAAACTGCAAACGGATATATGTTTTCCTTCTAATTTTGTTTTGTTCTGAACGAATTGTGTACGAGATAAACACAGTAAAATATCTTGCAACAACAGATTACCCAAATTGGGATGATTTATAATGACATTTCCAAAGAAGAGAGATATCGGATGATATTTATGTAAAGTTTGAGAGAAAAAACCGGAGCTTGTTAAATGACGTCAAATATAATGTGTTTCAGTGATTAGATCACTGTTCCCTCTTTTGATATAGTTGCCTCAGCATTTAGCTAAGAGAACAGTGACTAAATCGTGATGGTTTCCCTCTCCTCTTTCATTCTTAGAGTTCTAGACACAGTTTTTAAAATGGCACCAAGACCTTATCTTGTCCATTAGTCGAAGCCGTTTCATAAAATAGTCTTTCATAAATCAATGTTTCTCGATTGTTTTGTATTTATTTTCCACCAGAAATCCTATCCCATCACACTCGTATAGAATTGGTACGTCACAAGAATTTGGTACTCGTTGGAACCTGACTCTAATGAAAACGGTTTTAAACTCTCTGTAGTCTTGCTTTTAAAATATGATCAATTGGATGTAAATACATCTTTAAATTCTTAGCAATGACAATTTTCGGAACAACTTAACGAACTGTGCTCCCTAACAGTCGTGTCTCCTGATTGGGTTAGTTCCGTTCTACCACTGAAAGTTAAATCTGTACAGGCTCCACCAGTCTGAGACAAGAAGCGATCTGTCGACCTTCCAGATCCATCTCAATCCTCATCTAACTTAAATCGTCCATCAGCATTCCCAAGAGCTCGCTCTCTCTCTCTCTCTCTCTCTCTCTCTCTCTCTCTCTCTTCCTGTTTCATTCTTCTCTCTCTCTCCTCTCCCACACTTGTCACTGTTTTCCCTCTTCTATCTTTGCCTCTCCTTTCTATCCCCCTCTCTCCCATCCTAATCTCTCTCTCTCTCCCTGTTTTCTCTTCCGTCGGTGTATATGTGTGTGTATCGACATATATATTTGTGTGTGTGTATGTGTGTGTGTGTGTGTGCAATGACACCACAGTGATCGCAGTAGAGATAACCATTTTGATGACGTCACACAATCAATGCTTCGTCTCCCATTAATCTGAGGTCCAGTTGCTCCTATTTGATAAATCAATATTTTCAGACCCTGCTCTGTACATAGAGATCCAAATGTTAGAATAGTTCTATTTGCGATAACATTATTAAATATGTTTGCCGTCTTAATATCAAACAAAATAGTCAAACATCAATAAGAAGAAGTTTTGAACAGTTATAGAACAGTCCCATTCCTCCCCCATATTAGGGGTTATTTCACTGAAGCAGCTCTTGACCCCAGTAATACTGTAAGAAAACGCTATTTCATTATCTGACCTATCAAATAGATAAATAGATTGTGTACTTCAGTGCAATTGGAATGCTTTACGTTGTACGATAGTTAGAGCAGAAATTAAATTTATTTGTTTGTAGATATATATATATAACCCTTTGAAGATTTCAATATTTTAGCTATAATCAAATTAATAATAGAGGAAAGCTATGAAATGGTTGCAGTTATATTGCATAAGTAACCTCTTCAAATAAATATAGTTGCTTTCTTTGTATTCGCGGCAAAAACATTCAATCAATAGGATTCCTAAAAGCAAAAACCACCACACTTCAATAACATTTTATCAGTCACGTGATGATGATTTCCATCATGTTTAACAACCAATTAACATTAGGTTCGTCTCGATCAGTAATTATCACAAGTAACAATTAAAGGTTCAAGCGATACCCAGAAAAATGAGGAGTTGGGGGTAAATATAGAAGTAGCTTTAACCTTTCAGTGGTAAACCCTAACACTCCTCTCTTACTTACATCAGCACCGACTCCAACCAATAAACAAACCTCTACATAGTCGCTCCATCTGCTAGAATTAGCAGCCATTCCACCCTCAAACAACAGTCTATCGTCTTAGAAAAGGACACAGTGTACAATGTAGCTCACGGTACACTATTCCAGAAGGACTTTACGATCAAGGCTGGCGTGACATTTGCTCTCCATTAATTTCTCTTGATCTCTGTTGATCTCTGTTCATCCCTCCATTGACCTGTCGAAGCTGACCTGGAAGTAAATACTAATAAAGAATCCTTTGTTTCTTTGTTTTCATTCTTCTATTACAAGAATTCGGACCAAACCGCCTGTTACATCCCCAGACATTGATCTTCAGGAGACTTTCCGGTGACCATCACTTGACTTTCAAATGACATTCACATTAAGTATCAAAGTTACAGGCCGAATGCCATTACCCATAATCCTTCATTTTTAACGGTCTCCGAAAGTGCTGAGAAGAATGGAAATAGTTACTCTTAAACCAAAAACTGCCCCAAATGCTTGCAATGGGGTAGACTCTGCTAAATCACATATGGACTATGTGCTGGTGTTAAACCTGGTGATGGATAAAGTCTACTTCACAACTACTGGGATCTGGCCATAAACTGTTTCTAATTTAGGTACATGACTGGTGCTCTATTTTATCGACCTTTTTTAAATAGTCTTTCGCGGGATTTGAACTTACAGGGCAAAAGAACCAGAAAAATCCGCGAAGCATTGCGGTGAATTCACACTTCAAGACACCTTTCAATGAACAGCCCATGGAATCTACGTCTCCACACTTTCCATTTTGTAATAACAAAATATGAACTTCTATCGGAATTTGCATAATACCATGGACAATAAGCATTTCTACCACTTCTACACACCACTTTCCTTGGATAATGGAACTGTAACCATACCATCCAACATATATATTTTAACTCTTATTCTCTTATTTCCCTTTATACTTCTTATTTCCATCCTTTTCCAAAATAACTCCTTATACTGGACTCTAATATTTCCTTCTATTTAACACTGATGAAGGGATATCCCTAATATCCCAGAAACAGCTGTAAGACTAACTTTCTCTTTATAAACGTCCTGAAAATTCCACTCAGCCTTGGCTTTGTTGTCTCATTTTATTTCACACACACACACACACACACACACACACAC
>NC_068983.1:427014-430297 GCF_001194135.2 Octopus bimaculoides | reverse complement strand
ATATATATATATATATATATATATATATATATATACTGGCTGAAACCTATCAAAGTTATATCATTCAACTACGGTAGTAGTTGAATGATATTCTTAAGGCCGCAATTTACTCACACACATCATCTTCAGAGCTTTGTCGCTAATTCAATTCTTTACCAAATTGAAACCTGTTAACATTTTAAAAGAGGACTGGTGTCTGGCTACATTTTAGCGTAAATAATTGAGATCTGGTCCAGTAGAAAAGGTTTACATCAAAATTTGTAGCAACGTTATAGGAGAGTAAGTAAACACCTCCAGTCTAGTGAAGATCTAAATAACTTCTTTTTTTATTTTAAAAGCAAAATATATTTATCTTAGCTTCAATTGATAGTAGAAAGTATGAGAAGTTTCATAGTTTTGATCCCATGCAACAAAGACTTGTATCAAAAATGTTGTGAGATAAAATATCACGAAAACATTATAAGGCAAAAACTTGGATCTAAGTATAATTAACTTTTTTATTTAAAAGCAACCTATATTTTAATTAAGCTTAAATGATAGAGCTTAATTCGAGGAATTTCATGGTATCAATCTTGTGCAATGAAGTTTTAAAAAAAAACACTTGAGTGTTTTTTTTTCCAAAATTTGAGAGTGATGATATAGTTCTATACTTTTTTTATGAATATAGTTCTATAAGGGGACTTTTAATATGTATCACCGGCATCATTAAGATAAGGAAGAAATTATCAATGACACCGCTAATTTGCAATTAGTTTAATTACGTCATCTGTATTAATTAATGCAATTATATCATATAAACACAGTCCGGTTATTAATAAGTATAATAGCACAGCCTGGAAAAAATATGGATTACATGGAAAAATGCGAGTAAGAGAAATAATATTCTTAAGATTATAAATCTGGAAAAGTACAGGACAAGTTCTTACACTCGGAAAAGTTCAGGACAAATTATTACATCTGGTAAAATACAGAAGAAGAAAATTTTTATCTAAAAAAATTGCAGCTAAGGATAAAATTTAAGTATTAAAAATTATTTGATTTTAATTTACAAAATAACGTTATAGTTCAAAAGGTACCATCATTTTGTAAAAATATTGATACTCTAGAATATATTAAAAAGGAGAGCTAGAAGTACTAATATAGCTAACGTTTTATGCAAAGTAGAATAGGTAGGCAAATTCATTATGTAAAAATAGGCATTGGGTCAATACTAAAAATGTGAAGATTTGGCAATAACTTAGGCAATAACTCAAGTAAAGTTTACTGTGAATTTGTTGTTATAGGTAAATTTCACTGTAATATATAACTAATTTTTGTATTTTATCTATTGTATTAACTAATTATGTGCTAGTATCATTCTTTATAAATTATTTTCAAATTTCTAATTATTAATTAATGATTTAAAAAATGAATTTTTTTTAAGTGCAAAAAATATTTTGAGTTATTTTATATTTCATATTAACAAGTGATAACAAATAGAATAACTTGTAATACAATTTTTAGTTTTAATAAAAGCTAATATTTTCTAAATCTAAATATCTTATTTGAAATTTTATCTCTAGGTGCAATTTTTTAAGTAAAAATGTTCTTGTTCTGTGCTTTACCAGATGTAATAACTTGTCCTGAACTTTTCCAGATTTATAATCTTAAGAATATTATGTCTCTTGCTCGCATTTTTCCTAGCAATATATATATATATATATATATATATATAGTTAATACAAATAAACAAACAATTAAAAAAACAGAAATAAAAGGAAAAAAACGAACGTGAGGACGTTCACAAGGAATATATTAATTAGATGTTCGATAAAGGGAAAGAGTTGTTGCTAACGTTTCTAGCATAGCTCCTCGTCAGAAAGTGGAAAATCCAAAGAGAAAGAAGGAAAAATAAGGAAAATCACCTACAGTGCACGTGCGGTTACATTTCGGAAGTGACCGAAACTCATATACACGTATATGCATACACACGTATGTGCATACAGCTACACAAACATGTATACATTCACTTACACATATATAACACACATGCACGCATACACACGCAGCTTACAAACACACAAGAGAGTTGCGTGTGCTCATGTACCGAATTCATATGATCGATATTATGGAATTACAGAAGCAACTTTAAATATGACACGTCTATTTTATGGTCATGTTCCAAACCAGATTTTATTAAAAGTTGTTGCGTTGTTCAGAGATTCCCAAGTTTCAAGCAATAACCAACACCAATAAACTTGCCAAACCTTCTACTCTTATAAGGTAGAATAGTTTTAATAAAATCTTTGTAGTTGAAGTGTTATACAAATGATAATTAACTTCAAGGTAACCACACCTAAATCATATCATTGTTGTATGTGGAAACATGTTTCCAATCTCTGAACTCCGAAATTAACTTATTTTAATTCTAATTATCCAATTTCTGATTGATAAATTTCATTTCAATGTGTTTCAACGTTATACAAAGTAACTCTTTTAAATTGTTTGAAAATTAGTTGCTAAATTACGTTCGGGTTACTGATGCTTTTGAACTCTTCATTTTCCGAACAGGGCCTAAATATATGTAATCGACAGATTTCATTTCCAGTGATTCAATCATTAAATTATGCCGGACACACAGTGTTTCATTTCTCTTTCTAACAACTTAAATGTCTGTTTTCATCAATATTTCTTCTCTCCAAACACCAATGATTACAATTGTGACCATTCTTCCTCATAGAACGTCTTTAACAAACATTCTAAAATCTCTCTTACCACAACTCTTTTTTTAAACTAAAGCCGTTATGTTTTAAACATAAAATCTTTTCTTCCACGCATAACAATATCATTTCATTGTTCACAACATAACACTAAGGTCTTCTATGGTGGCGGGGTGGGGCACCTGACCTTCTAGACATAGTCGCTATCTCTTCTTAAATAGACTATGTAATCCCACAGTCTCGCAAGAGGTGCTTTTGGCTCTTGGTCGGCAGATTCACGATTGACCTGCAATAAAACCAACAAATTTGCTCTTTATTTGATTTAGAAATTATTTCAAGACTTCTGGTAATAACCTTCATTTAATTAACAATGTTTCTGCATATATTCGGTTTTAATTTCTTTAGTTGTTGCTTATTGTCTATAGATCGATGATAAAACAGCAATGTTGTTGGGTTTTGCCAAGAATATTAAATATTTCTTTAGGAAGACACAGATTTTTAAATAATACGCAATATATTAGAATCAAAGTGTTTGTATTCCCATCCGATATCCTTAACACAATTTCCAACATTATTTCTAGTTC
>NC_068983.1:417014-422014 GCF_001194135.2 Octopus bimaculoides | reverse complement strand
TTGCGATGCATAAATCAAAGTGGCACTTTTCAGTAGATTACAACCGATTTTAAGAAAAGAAATGAAGAATTGGTCCTAGTACTGATTGATCCCTCATTTCTCAACCTGCGAAGAATGGAAAGTAATTTTGAACTCTGTGCACTGAGAGACAAAATAAAATGCTACTAAGCACATTATCTAATGATGTAATAACTTTTCCAATTTTCCTTAATTTCAAGAATTCTGGCAGGTAAAATCTGAGAGTAAAAAAGTCATCTTGTGTCTAGGATGGGATTGAAACAATGCATGTGTTTGCTTTAATTTTTACTGGCAAAATGACAACAAGGTTTTGTTTCAACACACAAATTCATATTATGAGTCTTGCTAACCAAATACAATATCAGAGTTGTCTTTTCTCTGAAGTCTAAAGTCTGTTCTTAAGCAGTTAATATGTTTAATCTAAGTGGATAATCATAAAACATGTATCTGCCCCAGTTTTGAACGCCTCTCACTGGGGAAACTCACTTCTGTCTTACTGGAGATGGAGTTTTAACTCCAAAATCTTCCACAAACATTGTCAGCAAGTTCTCTTATTTGTCTTCTAAAAGCTAACAAGGAAAGGATCTGTTTAGTCAGTCGTTGCGCTCGGAATAGGAGTTAAGTTTCTCTCGAATAATACACAACCGACTTTAGGATATCTGCTAAAGCGACGGAATGATCATAACTGGAATATCTTTGACCCTAGGCGTACTGGATCATAACTGACCTGGAATTAAACAGCAACAACAAGTCTCCTAACTGATGACTTCTATCTTTAAAATATTTTGTAATGCAGTCTTAGCAACGCTACATTGATAATCAAAAGGTGTTTCTCTTATTGCTAGCAGAAGAAATCCGTTACTGAAGGGTATGCGTTTGCAATCTAGGAACAGGAAATATCAACTAAATAACTGATGCACAAAAGGGACAGAAATGCGGGAAAAGCAGTAAAATGTGACAGGCGATGCAGAATTTCTGGAGTTCGCACTGAAGATAACCACATCAAAAGCAGTTGTCCGAAAATGTCATCGCGGTATTATCTGCCGATGAGACATTGTGTTGTGGCTAGAACACTCTGTTCAGTCCCACTGCGTGGAAAATTGAGTAGATGTCATCTACTATTGTCTTGGGCCGACAAAGCTTTGTGGGGGAATCTGGTAGGTGGAAACTGAAAGAAACCCGTCGTATATATGTATAGATAAATAGACAGACAGACAGAAAGATAGATATACAGATAGATAGAAAGATAGATAGATAGATAGATAGATAGATAGATAGATAGATAGACAGATGTGTGTGTGTCTTAGTGTCTGCGTTTGGACCGCTACTACCGCTTGACAACTGGTGCTGGTGTGTTTACGTAAATGTGTATGCATGTATGTGCGCGCGCGTGTGCCTGTGTATGTGAGATGCGTATTTCAAGGTGAATATGAAACCATTCTCAATTCTAAAGAATATTTTAGAAAGGAACAAATATTAACGAAATTTCATGACATTCGGAATATTCCATGATTTTTATCGGTGGTCCTGCAAGACCTTTCAGTTTTTATTCCGAGATCATTGAATTAGACATGAGAAAATGCATTTTATTTTTTAAAAGCAGAAAGATTAAACCCACTGAAAGATTAAGCCCATTTAGAATCTCGCCCTTAAATGGAAATTTTTCTATATTTCCGTGAATAAGCATCACTCGTTTATCAATCTCTATCAGTAATAAAGTACGATCAATCAATAATACAAATAAAAACATATGACAATTGCATCTACGGCATTGTGCCTCTCATTCGGCCAGAGTCGATAAAGTAACTTCCGTCAAAACTGCTATCCTTCTCCCAAAATTAATTATTATTATTATTATTATTATCAAAAAAGATGATTTTTTTTTTTTAGTATAAGCTTTATGTAGTTCTTAATATCCCTTGCTTTCCCAGCTCACTGCAAGGTAAATTATTTCCCTTTAATTTCTGACATTTGATGAGGTTAACATTTGAAATATCTGTTGATAAAAATTGGTTCATTAAATGATTTTTCGTTTGCTATCAGTTTAATTGCTTAAAATAGGTTATCATCGATAATAAATTGATTTTATCGTTGTTAAAAGTAGATGAGTGAACCTTCTTTTAAACTCATAGCATTAAACTCCAAGATTACATAACTGTTTTGTTGAGAGAGTGATTAATTGTTAGAATAGGAAAGTGCTGTTGTAGTTGGTAATAGTTCAGTTTGTGACGAGGTCGACAGATTTAAAAGTTTCTGAACTGATCTTTTATACCGAATAACAGAAGCTTTTTGCCTTTTAAACAGTTGTTATTCGTGGGATGTCTCAGAATATGAATCAGAAGAAACTAATGGGAATGTTTTGTATGACGGTTGTCCAATTACATGGGAGCAAATGGGTGGAAGTCATCAGTTGAAGAGTTTGAAGAGCTTGAAAATCTTGCTGTTGTTGTGTAACCCTGGGCCAATTCTGATGAAGCACTTTCTTTAGTTACTTATTTCAAAAAGCAATAATACCTCACCGTGCATAATATACTCAATGATACGAAAACATACAAAGTATTATTTAGAGGGAAATAAAATCAGACTAGATTACTTTACTAATGTAGAAGAGATAAATAAAAAAGATGATAAAATACTATTTAATCGAATATAATAAAACAAATGGGTGGCAAGTTGTGATTTTCAGTTTTACGTTTCCACATTCATCGATGTTAACCCTGTTTCTTCGTTTTATTAACACCTTGTTTAACTAAGGATATCCATTTTCAAACGTGCAGAAACTTAGAAATACAAGACAAAAGTGTGTCAGCAGCTGCCCTGATTGCAATGACTTTCACTGCTCCTCAAGATGCACATTTATTTCAGTCAACTGCTCTCCGAACTTAAACGCATCACCCACATTTTTGTTATTTCAAAAGAGATTACCGAAACAAATCAATCGAGAATCAACACATTTTCAATATGGTCAAAAGGAAATTTAACATCTTCAAGTCTCTTGAACGAAGGTTTTCTCGAATATATGCCTCTGCTTCTAATTCCTGTCATGACAATTTTGAGAAAGAACAAACTGCTGCAACCAATAAACAGAAATTCATATAAACATACTTTTACTTTTACTCGTAAAAGCTGAGACTTGAATTCTACTAATTACTTTCCTTTGGCAATTGCTTTTAGACTTCATTAAATTTAAAATACACCTCATATAATTAAACAGATGACTCACATTGTCGACGTCTATTTACCATGCATCCACATCATTAAGAAACACCACAATAACAAGTTCAACTATCACCAGTATGAAATGAAGGCTGTTTGAAACCTTTTGGGTGTCACGCGTACGCAAAGAATCAAGAACTGAATGGATTATCTTTTATCTTGGTTATAGACTTGATAGATATTCTCAAAACATTAAGTTTCCTTCTAATGCAATCGGTCTACACCACACTGTACATTATTACATGTTAAGAATTTGTTTTCTGTTGGAAACTGAGAAAGCAGCTGCTGGAATATGGTTCAGAAGAAATATATATTCTCTTAAATATTCTTCCAAATATATTAGAATATTATAAGTTCCAAGCATTGACTTATGCAGTTGAATAGAAAACTTAAACTGAAGTTAACATCTTTCCGCCAGCTTTATTCCATCAGTCCATTAATGAAGAATAACCATAAGAGAATAACAATTATTCTTCTCAACGGTTTCTATGAATTCCTCTATGGCCACTTGCTCACCCGTCGTCTGCGACATTCTTTATCGTCATTGAAGGCTAGACGTTAAGAGGGTTCCTTTCCTATTCCTATGCCAATATGTAATGGTAAGATGAAAAAATCACATCGACGTAGAATGATTCCTTAACAAATTGAAAATGTTTAGCATTTTTATTGAAGGTTTTCTTACCAAAATTCTTCCTTCTATCAAAGATGTTCGAAGACTTCATTTCGTCAATTCCAAATGTCTTTTCATACTATGCAAGTTATCTCACTAATGACCAAAGAAATAAAAGAAATTTCAGATATTCTTGGAAATATTTACTACCATTTTTTTCTTTCTTAGCGTCGGAAGCTGACACGTGATAAAGTTAATGAGCTAAAATATATTCGAAATCTATTTAATATGACTTAAGCTGGTCACTGCAAGCTATCGTAATAAAAAAATTATTAAATTATATCAACATTAAAATAAAATGCAGTTAAGACGTTGATTATATTACAATATTATTCCACTAAAATTATAATTGTTACAATAATATTTTAGCGTTTCAAATATTTACTGCTTTTATCAACTTTTTTCTCTTTTTTCAAGCTGCCGATTTGAACAGAGAAACAACAAAAATGTATGGGCGAAAGTTAAATACGTTCGCAAGATAACGATAAATGTGTGTGTATTTGTCTGCGTGCGTTTGTGTATGAGTATTCCACAGACATGTGTATCTTTAATGTAGTTCTCAACTAGAATCGTTGTGACACAATTTATGACAATCTTGCATTCTAGAATTACAGGAAGAATTCATCCGACAGGATTCCTTGCAGTTTCCATCTACCCATTTTCACTCACAAAATATAGGTCAACTCAAAGTCGTTGATAATTACATTTTCCTAAGACGCTACGCTGTGAGATAAAATCTGTTGTTTTCTTGTTACGAAATATATTCCGATAAAGCTGTAGATAATAAAGTTCCATATTTAAAGGATGAGGAATTATTTACATTATTTACATTTGACGGATATTTGCCCTCATCTTGTCTGTTGTTAACACAACGTTTCGGCTGATATACCCTCCAGCCTTCATCAGGTGTCTTGGGGAAATTTCGATCCTGGGTTCTTATTCCTAAGGTATTTTTCGATGTTGTTGTTGTTGTTGTCATCATCATCATCATCATCATCATCATCATCATCATCATCATCATCATCATCATATTATTATTATTATTATTATTATTATTATTATTATTATTATTATTATTATTATTATTATTATTATT
>NC_068983.1:410748-415100 GCF_001194135.2 Octopus bimaculoides | reverse complement strand
GGGGAGATGAAGGGGAGGAGGTGGGGAGATGAAGGGGGAGGAGGTGGGGAGATGAAGGGGGAGGAGGTGGGGAGATGAAGGAGGAAAATGAATACGATGGAGAGCTTGGGATAGAATAGGATGACGTTAATGGTGACAGGGGGGAGAAGAGAAAATGCAAGAAGACTTCATAAGACAAAGAAAAAAGTAAGAGAGGAATACGAGGAGTTGATACGTAGGTATAAGGCAGTAGTAGTAGTAGTAGTAGTAGTAGTAGTAGTAGTAGTAGTAGTAGTAGTAGTAGGTGTTGTTGTTAATTGGGTAGTGTTGAACACGGTGTGAGAGGGCATCACTGACACCGTAAAGGAGCGAATGGCATTTATGAACAAGTTACAAATGGTTAAAATAAAAACATATAAATAATAATAATAATAATAATAATAATAATAATAATAATAAAAACATAAAAATAATAATAATAATTATAATAATAATAATAATTATAATTATAATTATAATGATAATAATAATAATAATAATGATAATGATAATGATAATATAATGAAAAAGTATGCAGTGAACAAAATATTGTGAGAAAATACGGTGAAAGGAATAATAAGGTGAGAATAGCGAAAGCACTTTAATCTCTGCAGTTCTCCGATGTATCACAACCGGAATTACTATGCATAACTTTTTACTGCTTTTTGCGCCGCACTAACCCCCACCACATCCCTACAAGTCCCCTCCCCATCTGCCCACCCACCACCACTAATTCTTTCTTTATTTCCTTGCTTTTGTTTTTTTTTGTTTTAACTATTTGTCCCCCTGCGTCCCTATATTTTTTATCGTCATTTTCTTTATTCTTATATTGATTTTCTCTCGTATCTTCCTCCGTTACCTACATTTCCATCTTAAAATTTTCGTTGTCCCTTCCTTATTGTCTGCATCAAACATTGCCTCCACTTCGTTCGTATGTCCGCTTCCATCTACAATTACACTCAAATGCAAGCGTTCGTGCGCCCACTTTCTTTTAACTCTCCATTTAAACAGCTTTTTTACCAGGATTTTAAACCTTCGCGTTTAACTTGTGCCGTCCTTATTGTATTATCAATAGACTATTTCTCTCTTTCTCTTCTTCTCTCTTTCCTCGTCTCTCTTTCACTCTCTTCTCCCACAATGCTTCTGTCTTTCTTCTGATGAAGTCCTATTTCCGAAGCGTTAAGACACTTTCTTCACTGGGTCGTTAAACTAACACTATCTCTGTTTCTATCATATTTTTTAATATGTATTGCTTTTACACCGTTGTGTGTGTGTGTGTGTGTGTGTGTGTGTGTGTGTGTGTGTGTGTGTGTGTGTGTGTGTTTGAGTATTCATGTATATACGCATATGTATATCTATGTATTCATTTAGTTATACACATGTATAAGTATACACACATTTTAATCCAAATCCAGAGGACCATCAAGGTTTCCTTTCCATTTGTTTTGAAAGTTCGAAGGATCCACCGGCCAGACGTCTGCATTATATTGCCAACTTGGTAATGTACGATGCCCAGGTCCTGCGCTGATTTTGATTCGAGAAGTGGAATCCCTCCTGGGCCAGTTTATCCTATCTGCTTTTCCTTGTGCTTCTTGTGTATTGCGTCCGATTCGCGTTGTAGATGCACCACGTCTCCAGGGTCCTGTGTCCTGTGAGAGACGTTTGAACTACTTGAGCAGCCTAGGGTTATGTCAGACAACCACTCATTTAGAAAATCATGTTGCATTTCCTCAAGTTTTCCAACTCTGCCAAGATTTCACAACTTGTGACAAATCATACCATAGTCGACTTTCTCAAGGGCTTTTGCAAAGTCAAGATATATCAGGTCTCCATTTGAGTTGTTGAGCAGCTCCTTTAGCACCCAGTTGTAATGCTGCAAGAACTGTGTCAGGCAGCTTCTACTTGGTTGAATGCCATGCTGGGTGTCAGTCAGCAAGTCAGTCTCTTCAAGGAATGCAATTAATTTCCTTCCGACTATTCGTTCCATGACTCTGCTGATGTGTGAGGTCAGAGGGATAGGCCTGTAGTTTTTAGCATCTGCTCTGCTTCCTCCTTTATGGATGGGGCATAATATTTCTTCCTTTAGTTTGTCCAGGAGTTTACCATTTGCGAGGAAGCTCTGTAAAAGTAGTTGCAATGGTTTTGCAAAGACTCGTTTGCATGACTCGAGCAGGATTGCTGGGAATCAATGAAGGTCAGCAGCTGGGTCTTCATCTGCTGCCAACATTACAACCTTTTCTTCGATGTCACTGCCTCCCGTTCAACTTCTGTAACGGTAAAGTTTGCTAATTTGCATGTGCCGCAGGGGTGAGGTGAAGGTACTTTTGAACTGTTCATTCAGTGTCTCACTTATCCTCATTGGGTTTCCCGTAAGAGAGCCATCTTTTTGGAGGAGTTGCTCTATCCCGCAGTGTACAGAGACACTCTCCTTGGCGTACTTAAAGAATGTTTTGGGGTCTGATTTTATATTTTCTATGACTCAGTTTTCTCTATCTCATCTTTCTTTCTCATGTGAGTGATTCAGTTGTCTCTCAATCAATCTCCAGCGGTTCTGGTTCCGGGTGGGATTTCTCACTGCCTTTGAGGCAGTTTGCAACCTTTGTACGCCGTCTCACAAGAACTTTTCTCTCCTTGGAAATCTTGTTTTTTTTTATGTACAGTGGCCCTTCTCTCTGGAACAAAATTGTAGCATATGTCTTGTTTTACAGACACGAAAGTTTTCAATTTCTTGTCTGCGCCAGGTGCAGAGAGACATTGGAACAAGTTCCGTTTGATCTCTTTCTCAATTGATTTCCAGTCTGTTTTGTGGTAGTTCAGATTGGATAGATATGGGGTGCTTCTGATAGGCTGCATGTCTGTGGGTTCCTTTGGTCCATACACGGTCAGGTCTATTATGTTGTAAACCGAGATTAATGTTGGTGTCATTTCCACGTTATGGATCAGATCCGCACTGTTTGTGAAGCAGAGATTGTTTGCCCTGGTTGGTTGGAATATCATTTGCTCCATGTATAACTAGGTGACTTTGCTCACATCGCGTCATTCCTGAAAGGAAAAGGCCTTCAGGTCATTCCATATTGGGCTGGTTGAAGTCTCCTATGAGAAGTACACTGTGTTCTTCTAGTTTGGTTAAGACCTCTTCTGTTCTTGCAAGGCAGACTTTGAATAAGCCTGTGTGATGATTTGGGACATCTGGTGGGTGATATGTAGTACATATGACGATGTCGATTTGTCTTATATGTACAATTAGCGTGTCACACATTGAGTTTGAGTGTGACAAAAGGATCTGCGGCGTGAGATCTTCACGGATATACATTGCAAGCTTCGCCATGGCACCTGTCTTTTCTATCGCTTCGCAATACAACGCAGTTTGGAATGTGTATATCTACATCAGCGATGTCGGGTTTTAGGTGCGTTTCAGTGAGTTCTGTGCATAAGGATTGATTGCATGCCGATAGGTCTCTCGGGAAGGTAATTTTAGTTCTGTTATTGAGTTGTAACAGATCTCTTACGTTTATCAAGTATACTGGAGTGACCTCTGTGCTGATGCCAGTGGTGGCCATCCTGGATCCATTGGCTGTGGCGGTCTTGCATGTTAGTGGGGATGGCTTCCACTCTGGAGTTGATTAGTTGATACACACGTATATATATATATATATATATATATATATATATATATATATATGCAATGTTATTACCATTTCGAATATGCCAGTGGCACGTTCGAACTCGTAAGCAAGTCATTCACTGTTTTATCGTGTAGAAGATTCCTCCCAGTAGACAAATGGTGTAAATACACATAAATCAGGCTGCAACTCCGCCTATCCAGACTGAAAGAGCATTTCGGAGTGGTTATCTCCTCTTCAGTCGCAGAAACAGCACGGTGGCGCTGCAAGCTGATAAGCGAGACAATCTCTCTTAATTTATTTCAGTCATCGAACATCGGCTGGTAATGCTAATATATATTTGTGTATATTTTGTTGCTATTATGTTAAACTGTCGTATGTCCAAATTTGGCTAAATGCATTGTTTTTTCAATATTTATTTTTGTTTGCAATAGCCAGTTCTTTTGGTCAAACTATCGTATCTCCAGCTGCTTCAGATGCCAAGATATCAAAAATTGTCAAAATGCAGTACAACGGTTTTGCTATGGAATGGTGAAACTATTTTTTCGCTTTCTGAAAAAGCAACGTTTTGGACTTACGACACTTTTGCATAATAGTAACGATAGGTATATGTGTAATGTATGTAGGTATGTATGTATGTATGTATGTATGTATGTATAGATAGATAGATAGATAGATAGATAGATAGATAGATAGATAGATAGATAGATA
>NC_068983.1:404529-409437 GCF_001194135.2 Octopus bimaculoides | reverse complement strand
ATATATAATGAGAAATTTGTGTGTTTGCGAATTTGTTACTTTATCTCCTCCGAGACTATCCAACAGATCTTGGTGAAACTTGACACGTGTGGAGAGCGTATGTTCAGGCGGTCACTTACTCACTTGGAATTTAGGAAAAATCGATTTTTAATCAGCAACGATTGTTCAAAATCCGATTCCCATATACAGCATTAATATTCCTCGCACTTTCCGTTGCGTTGTTGACTTTATCGAACTCATAAAGCAAAAATATGCTGAATATGTTCCTTTGTTACTTCCATTGTAGCTTTGAAAAAGTAATCGTTAAAATCGAACTGCACGCTTCAAAACTTACACTAAGAATTAATGGATTTTTTTTATTTCCCACAATGGGACAACATAGAAAGGGACAACACAGTCTGATTTGGGGTCAGATGAACGAATGGTTATAGCATAAATATGAGGTTAAAAATTCACAAAATATGAAAAAATATAAAGAAATCGAATGATAGGACAGACCGGAAGACATTACGGATGGGGTGGGCGGTGGGTTTAATCCGGACCCCACGAGCCCCGCCTCGCCGCTGATACCCGAGATACGTCCTGCGTCGCATTCATGAGGTTACATTCACACGCAACATCCGTGCTACATTCTTCCATCGATTTTCGAACATTTTCACAGTTAGGCATTTTCTCTCTAGCCCTATTTTTCTTTTAAGGTGAAAGGTGAAGTAATTCACCAATTCAGGGACAGAGATGAAGGTGCCTGACTTTAACCCTTTCAGCCTCGTCTTCCAAATCACCTCTCTCGCAATTGCTACAACAATGAGAAAACAATTCTTACCTTCTTTCGATAGGAAATCCGGTGGATCAATTTTTACTATTGACTCAGTCGCTAGCTGTACTCTTCCTGCACTTGACAACAGTTGTTCAGCATAACCACACAGTCTGACACCTCCGAACACTGAACAATGGTGTGCGGGACGGTTTCCCTATCCCGCTCACATCTTGGACAGGTCGAAGGGCCGCAGCCACCGTGCCTTGTGAGCTTGTCCCGAACAGGTAAGGCTCCTCGGTAACACTGCCATGCCACAGACTTCTGAAAGTTGTCCAGGGTCTTCGGCCCCAGTCTACGTTGGAACAGACTAGCCAGCTGATTATTGTCGAGACCTAGGGTTTCCCCTAAGGCATCGTCACATTCCGCCTCTACAAGCCCTCTATAAAAGAATGCGGTGAAATCTCCACCGCAGACATTGCCCAAGCGATAGAATTGTAGGAGAGCCTTGCGACACTCCGTAAACCATGTACCCAACTTCGATCTTCGATAGAACCAGGTTTCCCGTCCACCGAAACTAGTGAACTTGGGAAACATCCGTTTCGCCAGTGGAGACCACACCCGTTCACCACCCAGGTAAAGCCACAGATGCCTCAACGTCAGTGCAGGTCTGCGCATCAATGATTCACCTGAGGACGCCAAGACCTAGGCCGAACTGCTCCAGAACGGACACCAGGTAGCGATGGTCAACCCTATCGAATGCCTTAGATTGGTCTAAATGGACCAGTGCTCCTCCCTTGCCAGAATCACTATTAAACCTCTCTAAAGTGTACCGTATAAGGAGATTATCCTGGATGGTTCTGCCGCAACACACGCCAATCCTTTCGATAACACTTTGGCCAAAATCTTCAACTCTGCGTTTAGCAGAGTGATGGGCCGAAAATTATCAACGGAATCCCCCTTGTCCGGGTCCTTTGTGACAAGCCTCACCACTCCCCGGCGCACAGATCTGGAAATAAGCCCGTTATACTACCAGTTCGCATAGACATTCGCCAGCAGGTGCCCGAACAAGTCTGGCATACTCTTATACAACTCATAGGGTAGACCATCCAATTCCGGCGCCTTACCCGCACCGCAGTCTGCCATAGCCTCAATTACCTCCTCATGCGTGATCGGCCCTTCACAGCACTCCGCGTCCCGCCTAGATAGACGCGGCATCCCGGCGAGGAAGTCCGTTAGGTCCCTCCTACTATCCGGCCCGCCCCTCCCACCGAAAAGCTAGGCGAAGTGCTCCTGAAAAGCCTCACACATCTCCTAGGGCTCGTCTATCAGCTTACCTTGTCGGTTCGTCAAAGATCGGATTGTGGCATCATTACCACGTTGGTCTTCCACCATTCGGGCACATCCTGCGGCCTTGATTCCCTCACAACCCACTGCACAAAGCTTAGCCCTGACAATGTGACCCATGTGTTTGGTTTCGAGGTGCTGGTTTAACGCCAGTCGCTTGGCCTTCACCTGAGCCGCAGAGCCATTTTCATTGCTTCCTCTAAATCCTTAACTAAAGCTGATTCCCTCCTAGCCTTTCTAGCC
Source organism: Octopus bimaculoides (assembly GCF_001194135.2). Lineage (NCBI taxonomy): Eukaryota > Metazoa > Mollusca > Cephalopoda > Octopoda > Octopodidae > Octopus > Octopus bimaculoides. The sequence continues at coordinate 407,093 of NC_068983.1, read as the reverse complement.
ACTAAACTTATGCTATGTCTAACAGACTCAAATTTAATGGCTCGCTTGAGGGCATACCACCATTTATTATTAATAATGGATCCGGTTAATGCCCTCTGAATCAACAAATTAATCCGGTCTCTGTACTCCTAAATCGCCAAAAGGGACGTATTAAGTTTCCAGTAGCCGGGACTTCTGTTATATAGCTTATCTATGTCAAGCTTACAGGTGACCATTTTATGACCGAGTGAAACAGTGGACACCTAGCTATATTTCTATCTGCTTTTCTAATTAACACTTTATCTAGGTATGACCCATCGCTATTTGACCATGTCCACAATGGAGCGTTCGGAAATTCCAACCTATAAGGATCTGCTAGCTCAAAGCGGCTTAACAATTCCAGGAAGCAGGGATTACCTTTTCTATCTGTACACGAGCCAACATAATCTACGCGTGCCTCGTAGATTGTGTTATAATCTCCTAGCACAACTAAAGAATGTGATGCACCGAGAAACTTCTCCAGATTCCGAACATATTCGCTTTGCCCGGTTGGCGTTGGTGCATAAATTGCAACCAGTTTGATAACTTTACCACGGCTGAACGTCAAGTCCATGACGACCAGCCTACCTTCTGGATCTGAAAAAATTAACTTTTTCTAAGAAACCCGGTTTCTTTTTAACAGGACTAACACCTCGCTTTCGTCAGAAGGACAGCCTGGAGAGAAAAAACTCTAATAGCCATCCAACAGCGGGAGCAGATCTCTTGGCCCTCTTAACCGGGTTTCTGGAGCAACAATAACATCCAAATTACGCGACCTGATGTCATTAAGAAGTGACCTTGCTTCCAGCTTGATACCAGGCCACGCACATTTATACAACCTACATGAATGTTAGACATGACTTACCTTGGCGTCAGTGGTTCGATTCGCCTTCTTCCTCTGTTTCTTTCTCTCGGACTCGTGGGTTTTTTTTACATAGGCCCTCGTAGATATATGGAGAGTAGTCCAACCTGAGAGGGCCCACGCCATGAGAAAACTTCCGACTTAATCCGTCCGTAATCTTTCCGTCCTATCTTGTAGATGAGAAAGTCTTTTGATGTTTTTTCCACCCGTTTGGCAGATGAAATAGCTGCCAAACGGTTTATCAGTCTATTATTTGATGCTTTGATGGTCATGTAATTAATGTCCTTTTCTTTTTCATTTTTCTCTCTTTTTTTCAGTTTGGTAAGGGTGGTCTGTTTTTTTTTTTCTTCCTTTTTTAAAAACAGTCGACCACCCCTCCTCTTTTTCTTTATCTTCGCACTCTTCCTCTGATTTTGATGGTAGTGGTGTCGTCTCTGCTCATGGAGGTGACGCTTCCACCGTCACTGCTCCTTCTCCTTCCTTTTCTTCCTGCACTTTTTTTGCGGATTGGCATTCGGACCTTATATGGCCCTTTAACCCGCAGTTAAACACATCTTGGCTTCCTGCCTTCTACGAAGACGATCAGCCTCGCCGAAATTTATTATCTTTGGAATTTCTTCCAGCGTAGGTACCTCTGCGTGAATCAACATGTTCAAGCATTGTCCCTTCCAATTCACTTCCTCTACCACTGAGGCTTGGGCAATGCTGATTTCTTCTTCCTGATTCATTATTATGGCTGCCACTAGCCAGGCAGCATCTACTTCAGGAGGAATATTTGTAATTTTTATTTTCGCTGTTCTTCTTCCAATAAGAACCACCTCCTCAGTTCTCAATATTGAATATTCAAACTCAAGTTTTTCACAAGTTTAAATATTCGTTTTGCATTCACTGCAGAGTAGATTTAATAAGCAATATTAATTCTTGTAGGCGAAATTTTCCGTTTTCATTTGCAACAGTCTCTCACTATTCTTTCGACTCTATTTTCATTAATGATAATTTAATTTATATTCATTTCAACGTTGTCAAAACCCACAGTTTATTCTATATATGCAATGTGAAAAAATTATTTATTGAAGGAATGAATGCTATTAGACAAAATATCTGTGTAACTTTGAGGTTTCCATGATATAGTATACCGGTATAATTTTTTTTTAAATTATTTTGTTGGTATTGCTGTTTGGAACGCTATAAACCTTACAATAATAACTATGTGATCGCTGCTATTTCTAGCTCACTAAAGGTGCTAGGGTTAAATTGAAGTTTCTTTAAATTAGAGATATATTACAACTACGATAAATTAATGAAAGAAATATTCACTAAGCAAGAGAGATTTTTTTTTTAAATTGAAGTTTTCAGGAAAATTTACTTTCTCAACTTCCTTGCATTATTGAACATTTCAAGTTCACAAATTTAAATATTCGGTACAAGATAGTTTGTTATTCTTTCGTTTGAACCCGCACACTTTCGTTAATTTCTGTAACAATAATTTTTATTTATTTACTTTTTGCATGCGGTGTTCAACTCTATGTAACGAATCATTAAAGATGTGCTAAAAGATTTCTTTGTCTTCTACTTTTTTCGATCATAATTTACTTTTCGCCACACCCACACAATGGTTTTACCGTCGTGAAACGAAGATTTTCTACACTTGAAGAATTTCAATATAAGTTTGGAATCCGACAGT